>NC_084756.1:35568166-35603166 GCF_033978785.1 Entelurus aequoreus | reverse complement strand
GTGGGCAAAATTAAAGACATAATATGTGTCCATCGAAGTAGGTTATAAATGTATTAGTATATGTATGATTCCAATCTTTTTAAACATTTTCTTCAAGGGGTCTTTCACAACAAAGTAGGGTTGTACGTAGTGATGTCCGATAATGGCTTTTTGCCGGTATCCGATATGCCGATATTGTCCAACTCTTTAATTACCGATACCGATATCAACCGATATATACAGTCGTGGAATTAACACATTATTATGCCTAATTTGGACAACCAGGTATGGTGAAGATAAGGTACTTTTTAAAAAAATGAATCAAATAAAATAAGATAAATAAATTAAAAACATTATCTTGAATAAAAAAGAAAGTAAAACAATATAAAAACAGTTACATAGAAACTAGTAATGAATGAAAATTTGTCAAATTAAGTGTTAAAGGTTAGTACTATTAGTGGACCAGCAGCACGCACAATCATGTGTGCTTACGGACTGTATCCCTTGCAGACTGTATTGATATATATTGATATATAATGTAGGAAGCAGAATATTAATAACAGAAGGAACAACCCTTTTGTGTGAATGAGTGTGAATGGGGTGGGTTGGTGCACTAATTGTAAGTGTATCTTGTGTTTTTTATGTGGATTTAATAAAAAAAAAAAAACGATACTGATAATAAAAAAAACGATACCGATAATTTCCGATATTACATTTTAACGCATTTATTGGCCGATAATATCGGCAGACCGATATTATCTATGTGGATTTAATTTTTTTTTAAAACGATACTGATAATAAAAAAAACCATACCGATAATTTCCGATATTACATTTTAACGCATTTATCGGCCGATAATATCGGCAGACCGATATTATCTATGTGGATTTAATTTTTTTTAAAAACGATACTGATAATAAAAAAAACGATACCGATAATTTCCGATATTACATTTTAACGCATTTATCGGCCGATATCGGCAGACCGATATTATCTATGTGGATTTAATTGAAAAAAAACCCCGATACTGATAATAAAAAAAACGATACCGATAATTTCCGATATTACATTTTAACGCATTTATCGGCCGATAATATCGGCAGACCGATATTATCTATGTGGATTTAATAAAAAAAAACGATACTGATAATAAAAAAAACGATACCGATAATTTCCGATATTACATTTTAACGCATTTATCGGCCGATAATATCGGCAGACCGATATTATCTATGTGGATTTAATTAAAAAAAACAACGATACTGATAATAAAAAAAACGATACCGATAATTTCCGATATTACATTTTAACGCATTTATCGGCCGATAATATCGGCAGACCGATATTATCTATGTGGATTTAATAAAAAAACAAAAACGATACTGATAATAAAAAAAACGATACCGATAATTTCCGATATTACATTTTAACGCATTTATCGGCCGATAATATCGGCAGACCGATATTATCTATGTGGATTTAATTTTAAAAAAAAAACGATACTGATAATAATAAAAACGATACAGATAATTTCCGATATTACATTTTAACGCTTATCGGCCGATAATATCGGCAGACCGATATTATCGGACATCTCTAGTTGTACGGTATACCGGTACTAGTATAGTATCGCGGTGCTAATGAATCAAAAACGGTACTATACTCTGTTTGAAAAGTACCGGTTCACAATTTTTTTTTTTTTTTTTTTTTTAACGAGCATGACGTCACGTCGTGACATTGCTGATACCAACACACAGATTAGATGAACGAATGTGTGGACAAAATGTCCCTTCTCTGTTTTCAGGCTGGAGGATCAGGAAGAAATATTTCCTCATCAAAAACAAAGTGCAAGCCAAAGAGAGGTATCTGCTGAGCTGGGTAAGTAGACGCTACAACCAGTGAGACAGTGATGCTCCCACCCACCCACTTCATGTCAACAACCAGTGAGACGATGCTCCCACCCACCCACTTCATGTCAACTAAGTGCTGTGTGTGTGTGTGTGTGTGTGTGTGTGTGTGTGTGTGTAGGTGGACCTGGGTCCTGATAAGTTCCTGTCAGATAAAGACCTGCAGTCCGCCATGAAGCTCCTTGCCAGCCTCTCCGTACGTGCACATCCAAACCTCATGTTGAAGTGAAGATAGTTTATTCCCTCCATCGCTGTAAACAAGTTACGACCTGATCTGATGCGGTTGAACAAGTTTGAAACTTTTTCCCCAAGGAAACGCTGGTTAAGCTCCACATTTTAACATTGAGACCATGCATACTTAAACACGGTTCATTTCCTTCAAATCCAACGAGGTACGACATATGCATTCAATCTTAAAAATGGGGCACCGCTTTGCAATAATGGTGCCACTGTAATGAAGAAGACCTTTTATTGGTTTAAAGCACATAAAATAAAATAGATTAGAAAGTACTTTATTTATCCCTGGGGGAAATTCAGCACCACAGTTCGCTCACAATAGACAATAAACACTTAGGTATTTTTTACATGTGAATAATATAAATACAGTCTATTATACAGCATTATTCACATGTGAATAACATAAATACAGTCTATTATACAGCATTATTAACATGTGAATAATATAGTCTATTATACAGTATTATTCACATGTGAATAATGTAAATACAGTCTATTATACAGCATTATTCACATGTGAATAATATAGTCTATTATACAGCATTATTCACATGTGAATAATATAGTCTATTATACAGCATTATTCACATGTGAATAATATAGTCTATTATACAGCATTATTCACATGTGAATAATATAAATACAGTCTATTATACAGCATTATTCACATGTGAATAATATAAATACAGTCTATTATACAGCATTATTAACATGTGAATAATATAAATACAGTCTATTATACAGCATTATTCACATGTGAATAATATAAATACAGTCTATTATACAGCATTATTCACATGTGAATAATATAAATACAGTCTATTATACAGCATTATTCACATGTGAATAATGTAAATACAGTCTATTATACAGCATTATTCACATGTGAATAATATAGTCTATTATACAGCATTATTCACATGTGAATAATATAGTCTATTATACAGCATTATTCACATGTGAATAATATAAATACAGTATATTATACAGCATTATTCACATGTGAATAATATAAATACAGTCTATTATACAGCATTATTCACATGTGAATAATATAAATACAGTCTATTATACCGCATTATTCACATGTGAATAATATAAATACAGTCTATTATACAGCATTATTCACATGTGAATAATATAAATACAGTCTATTATACAGCATTATTCACATGTGAATAATATAAATACAGTCTATTATACAGCATTATTCACATGTGAATAATATATATACAGTCTATTATACAGCATTATTCACATGTGAATAATATGAATACAGTCTATTATACAGCATTATTCACATGTGAATAATATAAATAGTCTATTATACAGCATTATGCACATGTGAATAATATAAATACAGTCTATTATACAGCATTATGCACATGTGAATAATATAAATACAGTATTATACAGCATTATTCACATGTGAATAATATAAATACAGTCTATTATACTGTATTATTCACATGTGAATAATATAAATACAGTCTATTATACAGCATTATTCACATGTGAATAATATAAATACAGTCTATTATACAGCATTATTCACATAAATATATGTGTCAAACTCAAGGCCAGGGGGCAGATATGGCCCGCAAAAGTCGAGTACATTATCTTTTTTTTACTAAATGTTTTCTTTCTTTCTGTTTTGACTGAAAAAATACTTGTACTGCATGCAATTGCATATATATTCAACTTTAATATTATTTAATAATGTAAGAAATATTAAATGTTATTGATTAATTTAATTAAATGTGTATGAATTTAGAAAGGGAGAGTACTTATCAATGAATCTGTAATAATAATGTTAATGTAATGTCAGTTAAATTGGTATGAATTTAGGTTTGAAAGTAGTTATAATCTGTAATAATAAAAACTATTAGTTGTTATTCGTGTTTCCTAATAATGCAATAAATAATATATTATCATACATTACACTTTTTTTTTTAATATAAAATAAATATCTGATCGACTTATAATTTTAAAGTGAGGTTTTTTTTTGTCTCGCCTCCCCGCTTCCTAGAGTCCATACATGTACCCGCTGTTGTTCTCCAGCACCAGTGAGTCTTCAGCACTTCTCATCAGGCCTTTCAGCGAGGCCGGCTCGCTCAGAGACCACATCTGTAAGGTAGGCTGGTGGCACGTTCAAAATCTTTGTAGACTGCATCCAGAGCTTTACTTTTTCCACATTTTATGTTACGGCCATATTCCAAAGTGGGATACATTTATTTTGGTCCTCAAAATTCTAAAAATAAGTATTGACAGCCTTTGATCAATACTTTGTGGCTGCACCTTTGGCAGCAATTATAGCCTCAAGTCATTTTGAATACGATACCACACGCTTGGCACACCTATCTTTGGGCAGTTTGGCCCATTCCTCTTTGCAGCACCTCTCAAGCTCCATCAGGTTGGATGGAAAGCGTTGGTTTTCATCCATGATGTCTCTTTACATTCCCTCCACCCTGACTAATCTCCCAGTTCCTGCCACTGAAAAGCACCCCCACACCATGATGCTGCCACCACCATGCTTGACTGTAGGGATGGTACTGGCCTGGTGATGAGCGCTGCTTAGTCTCCTCCTGGCATTCACGCCAAAGTCTTCAATCTTTGTCTCATCAGACCAGAGAATTTGGTTTCTCATGGTCTGAGAGTCCTTCAGGTGCATTTTGGCAAACTTTTTACGAAGAAATGGCTTCCGTCTGGCCGTGATACCAGATTGCTGCAGAGGTGGTTGTCCTTCTGGAAGGTTCTCCTCTCTCCACAGAGGAACACTGCACTGCAAAAAGTCAGTGTTCAAAAACAAGAAAAAAAAATTCAAAAATGAGGGGTATTTTATTTGAACTAAGCAAAATGATCTGCCAATAGAACAAGAAAATTTGGCTTGTCAAGACTTTCCAAAACAAGTCAAATTAAAGCTGCAAGCAGCGTTGGTCGGGCCCGCATATTTGGCAGGTGCTAGTCCTAAGTGTCCAAAAACTTTTGTCTACTGTTAGTCCTAAGTGTCCCAATACTTTTGTTGACATCAGCGCAGTGGTACAGTGGTTCTATGAAGGCTCGTAAAATCAAAACCGTAGCACTTATCCAAACTCTTTGAGTGTCCGTCAATCAGAAGGGTTCAATCTCTCTCCTGTAGTAGTTTGAAGCCGAAACAACAAACGCGCTCAGAGGAGATAATGTTTGATGTTTGGTGACCGTTCTTTTACAAACATTTAGTTTTGAAGGGGAGATTGCAAACTTCCTGTTGATTTTTGCTGAAGGATGTCAATCTATGAAATGTAGGTCTAAGTGAGACCTACATAGAGGTTTTTGTTTCATGTCCCTAAGACGTTCCTACCGGAAGTTGCAAGCAGTTTTGTCTGTGTTTTCCTCTGAGGAGCAGTTTTGTCTCTGTTTTATAGAGCGCAATTTTGAGTTTTGGGGTTCGTTTTTTTTTATTAGATCGCAATTTCTACCAGTCCTGATGTGTGTGAAAATTTGGTGAGTTTTGAAGTATTTTAAGGGGGTCAAATTACAGCTCAAAGAGGCAAAAATGAGTGTTTTTAGTACATTTTTGTCTTGAAGGGGAAATTGCCAACTTCCTGTTGGTTTTTGCCCGAGGATGTCAAATTATGAAATGTAGGTCTAAGTCAGACCTACATAGAGGTTTTTGTTTCATGTCTCTACGACCTTGTAGTGGGAGTTACAGGCAGTTTGTTTTTGTTTTTTCCTAGGAGGCGCTAGAGCGCAATTTTGATTTTTGGGGTTTGGTTTTTGACTAAAGTGTTGTGTACGCGTTTTTTGATGTGTGTGTAAAATTTGGTGAGTTTTGAAGCATGTTAAGGGGGGCAAAGTAGTGCGCAAAGCTGCGGAATAATAATAATAAACCTTACAATAACAATAGGTCCTTTTGTCCCAATGCAAAAGGACTCCCTTTAGGATTCCTTTGACAATGGGCCGTGCGGGCCCTAATTAGCTAACCTCAATGAACCCAAAAATAGCTTAAAATAAGTATATTCTCACTAATAACAAGTGCACTTTTCTTGGTAGAAAAAACATATATGGTACCTTTTTGCTCAATATGTTGAAAAATATTCTTAAATGAAGTAAATGCTAGTGCCATTATCTTGACATAATGATACGCTCTCGGCATTACATTTCTTGAAACCAGCAAACTTATACTAAAAACTAGTTTATTGTTCTTAATGGAAAGGCAACAAGGCAAGCGCTTGTTACTCTCGGGGTCTCCTAGCCGCTCAGGCAAATCATATGGTCTAAAAATGCATTTTTCCATGGATAACATGACATCATTGCGCCAAGTGCGTGCTCTTTCAGTCAATTAGTGCGCATATATACAGCCCAGCCCCCGGCCAAAAATGTTTTAATTGTAATTGTGAAGAATTTACCTGAATGTGCATGAACTATTTCTGTTCAAAATTGTTAGAAATGTTAAATGTTTAAATATTAACTGTCAGTTTACTGTACTGTCCCAACTGTACTACTATATGAGTACCTGTTTTCTATTGTTTCATTGAAAATAAAACAGCAAAGTCCATTTGGCTGTCATCTGTTTTAATTATGAGACACAATTGTGTCAAAGTCATGATTTTTTTTGTTCATGCTTGAAATAAGAAATGATGACTTTAAAAAAGTACTTTTCTACTTGTGAGTGTTGATGACACAGCTTTGCAACAGTTGATATTCTAGTTTCAAGCATGTTTTACTCAATATAGCTCATCAAATCTCAGCAACAAGCTGTAATATCTTACTGACATCATTTAGGACAGGGGTGTCCAAACTTTTTCCACTGAGGGCCGCACACAGGAAAAATTAAAGCATGCGGGGGCCATTTTGATATTTTTCATTTTCAAACCATAACAAAATATATGGATTTTGTTTTTTTTTACCTTTAGGGCTCCCAGGGACCATAAAGGGTCTAAGTCATTAAAATGTAAAAAAAAAAACAAGTCGAATTATTATATATATATTTATTTTTAACGCTTACAGTAAATCTCTACAGTATATCAACTTCAGGTTGAAATAAAGTTAAAAAAAATAAAATAAAGGTTTTATGCCTTTTCTGTCAAAGACAACTTTGTTTTTTATAATAAAAGTGAAATATGCAGTATTTCCCCCACTGCCCAAAACATTTAAAAAGCAATGTTTGATGTGAAGTAATTAGAGCCTTAAAAAGATCAATAATGCAGGACACCATTCATTATTATTTTTGAGTAATCACAGTGAAAAAACAAATAAAATCCCATTAAATATATTCGGGATCCAAAAGGTTTGTATCATAAAGTGATACATTTTTATTAGTTTGTTTTTTAACTTTCAACACTTAAGTTACGAGATCAACTTCAGACATATCTGTCCATTTTACGTTTGAACTATTATTTTGTTTGTTTTATGCTCTTTTTGTCAAAGAAAACATTGATGTTTTTGTATGGCAACCACACAATATTTTCCACATGAAACATTTTAAAGTGAAATATTTGAAATAATTGGAGCCTTGAATAGGTCAATAATTCATTGTAACATTGAGTTCTTTTTTTTCTTTTTTTTTTAAGAAATGGCAGAAAAAGAAGAAAAAAAACAGCCTGCATGGCAGCTTTGTGTCAACATTGCAACTTTTTCTGGTTAGATTTCACCTCAATCCACTTTTTTTAATGTTTTTATTTTTATTTTTGCAATAGCATTTACAGAACGTGTGGCGGTGCTGGTAAACTATTAGCTGCGCAGGACCGCACTTTGGACACCCCTGATTTAGGAGGACCAAAACACTTAAAACAAGTAAAACACTCCAACATAAAATCTGTTTAGTGAGAAGAATTATCTTATCAGACAGAAAATAAGCAAATATCACCCTTATTTGAGATATTTCATCTTACTTAGATTTCACTTTTTGCAGTGTGTATCTCTGACAGAGTGACCATCGGGTTCTTGGTCACCTCCCCGACTAGACTAAGATGAATGCAGCAATGTACAGAGACATCCTTGCATGAAAACCAACACTTCCCATCCAACCTGATGGAGCTAGAGACATCTTTCACAGAGGGTCGTGGCATCAGAGAGCAAACCAGACCAAGTTCATGTTTGTGTGTCAGGTGAAGCCCAGAGAGACCTACTTGAAGAAGTACGGCAACCCCAAGAAGAGTCAGGGTCTTGAACTAGCACACATCAAACTGTATGGCCGCCAGATACTGGAGGTATGCACACACACACACAAACACACACACAAACACACACACACACACATCAGTACTAAATGGCACTTTTCAGGCCCTGCGACTCCTCCACGACGGCGGCTTATTTTACGGCCACCTGCACGCCTCAAACGTGACGGTGGACCAGGGCACGTGTCGACTGACTGACGTGGAGAACGGCATGCTGGGAGTTCCCTCTGTCCTGCGACCTGCCTTCACCCACTTCAGGAAAATCAACGTACGTCTCAACAGCACAGTTACCGCTTCCCCGACCATATTTAATAACTGAAATGACATCTTCCTGTACTGTAAGCCAGCAGAACCATGCTTTGCTTAAATACGAGTACAATATTCAATTTGCCTTTTTTCTAGAGATGTCCGTCCGATATATGCGTTAAAATGTAATATCGGAAATTATCGGTGTCGGTTTTTTAATTATCGGTATCTTTTTCTTTTCTTTTTTTTCTTTTTTTTATTAATTAAATCAACATAAAAAACACAAGATACACTTACAATTAGTGCACCAACCCAAAAAACCTCCCTCCCCCATTCACACTCATTCACACAAAAGGGTTGTTTCTTTCTGTTATTAATATTCTGCTTCCTACATTATATATCAATATATATCAATACAGTCTGCAAGGGATACAGTCCGTAAGCACACATGATTGTGCGTGCTGCTGCTCCACTAATAGTACTAACCTTTAACAGTTAATTTTACTCATTTTCATTCATTACTAGTTTCTATGTAACTGTTTTTATATTGTTTTACTTTCTTTTTTATTCAAGAAAATGTTTTTAATTTATTTATCTTATTTTACTAATTTTTTTAAAAAGGACCTTATCTTCACCATACCTGGTTGTCCAAATTAAGCATAATAATGTGTTAATTCCACGACTGCATATATCGGTTGATATCGGTATCGGTAATTAAAGAGTTGGACAATATCGGAATATCGGATATCGGCAAAAAGCCATTATCGGACATCCCTACTTTTTTCTATAAGCGGTTAGTTGTTAACTATGGTGTGTTTGTGTGCATGCAGACCACAGAAAGCATCGACGTCTTTTGCTTTGGTCACTTACTCTACGAGATAACTTATGGACGACCCCCTGCCAGCGTTCCAGTGGACCACTATCCTACCAACCCCTACACTGCTGTGGGTCAGTACACA
Organism: Entelurus aequoreus; assembly: GCF_033978785.1. NCBI lineage: Eukaryota > Metazoa > Chordata > Actinopteri > Syngnathiformes > Syngnathidae > Entelurus > Entelurus aequoreus. The sequence goes on along the minus strand of NC_084756.1, from coordinate 35,593,680 downwards.
CACATTCTTGTATTTGTTACCTTCTTGAGACCTTGGGAAAATGCCCACCTCTTTAGGACCACCCTTTCTAGATATATAAAGATTTGTATTTACAACATTAAGTCTAGAGGGGGAGCACTTCAAATTTTAACACACTTGTTTTACACACACTTGTTATTTCGTATGTTGACCAGAGGGGGAGCACTTTTAAAACCGACACACAGCCAATTTGAAAAATGCCCACCTCTTTAGGACCCCCCTTTCTAGATATATAAATATTTGTATTTACAACATTAAGTCTAGAGGGGGAGCACTTCAAATTTTAACACACACTTGTTATTTCATATGTTGACCAGAAGGGGAGCACTTTTAAAACCGACATACAGCCAATTTGAAAAATGCCTACCTCTTTAGGACCACCCTTTCTAGATATATAATATTTGTATTTACAACATTAATAATATATACATGCTATGCAAATATAAAAAAAGGTAAGCTTTTAGTTAATTATTTTTATGTGTGTAATAGTTTTTTAGTCTTCATTATTTACTTCAAGTTATTACAGTATGTCTCTATATACATATTACATTTTTTTTTAAATGTTTTTATTAATTTTGGCCAAAGGGGGTGCATTTCAATTTCTTACACACACTTGTTATTATATATGTTGGCCCGAGGGGGAGCACTTCAAATTTTTACTCACACTTTTACACACACTTGTTATTTCATATGTTACCCAGAGGGGGAGCACTTTTAAAACCGACACACAGCCAATTTGAAAAATGCCCACCTCTTTAGGACCACGCTTTCTAGATATATAAAGATTTGTATTTACAACATTAAGTCTAGAGGGGCAACACTTAAAATTTTAACACACACTTGTTTTACACATACTTGTTATTTCGTATGTTGACCAGAAGGGGAGCACTTTCAAAACCAACACACAGCCAATTTGAAAAATGCCCACCTCGTTAGGACCACCCTTTCTAGATATATAAATATTTGTATTTACAACATTAATAATATATACATACTATGCAAATATAAAAAAGGTAAGCTTTTAGTTAATTATTTTTATTTTTATGTGTGTAATTGTTTTTTAATCTTCATTATTTACTTCAAGTTATTACAGTATGTCTCTATATACATATTTAATTTTTTAATTTTTTAAATTAATTTTGGCCAAAGGGGGTGCATTTCAACTTCTTACACACACTTGTTATTATATATGTTGGCCCGAGGGGGAACACTTCAAATTTTTACTCACACTTTTACACACACTTGTTATTTCATATGTTACCCAGAGGGGAAGCACTTTTAAAACCGACACACAGCCAATTTGAAAAATGCCTACCTCTTTAGGACCACCCTTTCTAGATATATAATATTTGTATTTACAACATTAATAATATATACATACTATGCAAATATAAAAAAGGTAAGCTTTTAGTTAATTATTTTTATTTTTTGTGTGTAATAGTTTTTTAATCTTCATTATTTACTTCGTTATTACAATATGTCTCTATATACATATTCATTTTTATTTTTTTTAAATTAATTTTGGCCAAAGGGGGTGCATTTCAATTTCTTACACACACTTGTTATTATATATGTTGGCCAGAGGGGGAGCACTTAAAATTTTTACACACACTTGTTATTTCATATGTTGACTAGAAGGGGCGCACTTATAAAACCGACACACAGGCAATTTGAAAAATGCCCACCTCTTTAGGACCACCCTTTCTAGATATATAAATATTTGTATTTACAACATTAATGATTTATACATACTATGCAAATATAAAAAAGGTAAGCTTTTAGTTAATTATTTTCATTTTTATGTGTGTAATTGTTTTTTAATCTTCATTATTTACTTCAAGTTATTACAGTATGTCTCTATATACATTTTCATTTATTTATTTTTTTAATTAATTTTGGCCAAAGGGGGCGCATTTCAATTTCTTACACACACTTGTTATTATATATGTTGGCCAGAGGGGGAGCACTTAAAATTTTTACACACACTTGTTATTTCATATGTTGACTAGAAGGGGCGCACTTTTAAAACCGACACACAGGCAATTTGAAAAATGCCCACCTCTTTAGGACCACCCTTTCTAGATATATAAATATTTGTATTTACAACATTAATGATTTATACATACTATGCAAATATAAAAAAGGTAAGCTTTTAGTTAATTATTTTCATTTTTATGTGTGTAATTGTTTTTTAATCTTCATTATTTACTTCAAGTTATTACAGTATGTCTCTATATACATTTTCATTTATTTATTTTTTTAATTAATTTTGGCCAAAGGGGGCGCATTTCAATTCCTTACACACACTTATTATATATGTTGGCCAGAGGGGGAGCACTTCAAATTTTTACACACACTTTTACACACACTTGTTATTCCATATGTTGACCAGAAGGGGAGCACTTTTAAAAGCGACACTCAGTCAATTTGAAAAATGCCTACCTTTTTGGGACCACCCTAATTTTGACATATTTCACCAGCAGGGGTGCTAATGAGACATTGTCTATTAGATGCAATCTTATTGGGACCATGATTTATGTCATCACTTGTTCACACCTCCTCATATGGAAGCTACTTTTCCTTCTTCATGTCTCAAGAAGGGTAGAAATACACACACACACACACACACACACACACACACACACACACACACACACACACACACACACACACACACACACACACTTTTTGTGTACACTTTCTTTACATCTGCCCTCTAAGGTGTGTGTTTGTCTGTGTAGTGTCAGTGCTGCAGTCCATCCTGTCCACAGAGGCGTGTAAGTCAGGAATGCCCACAGTGTCACAGCTCATCCAGACACCGTGAGTTTTGTCCCTTTTTAATTTTTTTTTAACAATAACATCAACGTCGTGTATGATTTTATTGTTAATTCATGTGTCACATTACACACAGGTAACACGTGCCAGTTTTGTGTGTATGTCACAGCAGTGGTCGTCTGGTTTTCACCAAGTAGCACCTCACCTGGGTTATTTTTATTATTATTATATTTTTTATTTTTTTGGTCATAAAGAAATACAATCATGTGCGCTTACGGACTGTATCCCTGCAGACTTTATTGATCTATATTGATATATAATGTATATATTGTGTTTTTTATGTTGATTTAATAAAATAAAAAAATAAAAATGTATTTTTTATTTTTTTATTTTCTTGTGCGGCCCGGTACCAATCGAACCACGGACCGGTACCATTCGGGACCACTGTTGTAAATTACATAACATAACTCCTCTTTCTTTTTTGGCAAAGCAGCAGCCGTCGTCGTTGGTAATGAAAAGTTGGTATATAGCAAGGGTGTCCAAACCTTTTGACTAGGGATGTCCAATAATATCGGCCTGCCGATATTATCGGCCGATAAATGCGTTAAAATGCAATATCGGAAATTATCGGTATCGTTTTTTTAATTATCTGTATCGTTGTTGGTTTTTTTATTTTTTATTTTTATTAAATCAACATAAAAAACACAAGATACACTTACAATTAGTGCACCAACCCAAAAAACCTCCCTCCCCCCATTTCTTTCTGTTAGCAATATTCTGCTTCCTACATTATATATCAATATATATCAATACAGTCTGCAAGGGATACAGTCCGTAAGCACACATGATTGTGCGTGCTGCTGCTCCACTAATAATACTAACCTTTAACACTTAATTTTACTCATTTTCATTAATTACTAGTTTCTATGTAACTGTTTTTATATTGTTTTACTTTCTTTTTTATTCAAGAAAATGTTTTTAATTTAGTTATTTTATTTAAAAAGTACCTTATCTTCACCATACCTGGTTGTCCAAATTAGGCATAATAATGTGTTAATTCCACGACTGTATATATCGGTTGATATCGGTATCGGTAATTAAAGAGTTGGACAATATCGGATATCGGCAAAAAGCCATAATCGGACATCCCTACTTTTGACTTAGGGCAGCATTGGGCGGGGAAAAAAAAATAGGTATATATTATTATGATGAATGTATAAATAATATAATTAGATATTAAGAGTATGTGAACGTTTGGCCCCTACCTTGTTTACTTACCATCATGCACTATAATGGATTTAAATGGGTGTCATTTTTAATTTTCAATGGTGTTTGTACGTTTTTCATAATATCCACAATGTTCAGTGAGCAGGTTGTTATTTATGACCTTGTGTGTTGAATTTTTTGTTTTTTGTTTGTTTTTTGCACTATGACTAGGGAAGGTTGTTTTGGATTGTGTCATATTAACTAAATGCTTAGGTATCATGTCAAATTCCTTTTTTTTTTTTTTTTTTTTAAATTATTTTTATTTTTTATTTTTTTATTTTTTTATTTATTTAAAAAAAACATTTTTTTTAAATTTAATTTAATTTAAAAAAAAAAAATTTCAAATTACTTTTGAGGGTCATTGATCTGATTTACTCGCGTTGTCCGCAAGATGGCAGCAAATATGAAGCATATTGAAGATGAATTTGTAAGCACTCCTGGTATACAGTATAACAGATCTCATGCAACATGTGTGTGTACATGAAGAAATAGGTCTAATGTGCAGTATGTGTCATGTTTGTGGTCTTATTTCTCCAGGCTGTTCTGTCACGTCCAGTTGCAACACTCCGATAAAGTCCAGATCAAAGTGAGCAGCTCTCTGTCTCTCATTAGGTGCACGTACTGTACTGTACTGTACTGTACGTGAGCCTGGCTAGACTAAACGTGTGCATGATGTCTCTCCAGGTCCCCAGCAGGCTGAAGGATGCTCTGAAGACGGCCAAAGATCGTTTAGAGAAGCGTCTGCAGGGGGAGCAGAGAGTGGTGAGTGGATCACATGACCTGTTCGGCCTTATTAGATCCAAACACTGACCTCCTGGACAAGCATCGTCACTTTCTCACAGCCTTTTCACCTTCCTGACGTCCATGTGCAAGTTATTCTGAGATGTATTTTTCCTATTCTCAGTATAAATTGACTCAGTTGATCTTTGTGACGCGTACTTGGGGCCTGATTTACTAAGATCCAAATACCTTGCGCTGAATTTATTTATGTATTTTGAACTAGGAGACTACATATTCATCAACATAGAGCAACGATGTAAATATGCCGGCGTTGGCACAATAGCTCATTTTCATCCGGTCTCCTAAGGCAGTGTTTTTCAACCTTTTTTGAGCCAAGGCACATTTTTATCGTTGAAAAAATGCGGAGGCACACCACCACCACCAGCAGAAATCATTAAAAAACAAAACTCAGTTGACAGTAAAAAGTTGTTGTCGCAATTGTTGGATATGACTTTAAAGCAGGGGTCCCCAAACTACGGCCCGCGGGCCGGATACGGCCCCCCAGCGTCCAAAATCCGGCCCGCGGGAAGTCCCAAGTTGAAAAAAAATATATATTTTTTTCCGTATGATTATTTTTTTGTTAAATACATACATACACTACCATTCAAAAGTTTGGGGTCACCCAAACAATTTAGTGGAATAGCCTTCATTTCTAAGAACAAGAATAGACTGTCGAGTTTCAGATGAAAGTTCTCTTTTTCTGGCCATTTTGAGCGTTTAATTGACCCCACAAATGTGATGCTCCAGAAACTCAATCTGCTGAAAGGAAGGTCAGTTTTGTAGCTTCTGTAACGAGCTAAACTGTTTTCAGATGTGTGAACATGATTGCACAAGGGTTTTCTAATCATCAATTAGCCTTCTGAGCCAATGAGCAAACACATTGTACCATTAGAACACTGGAGTGATAGTTGCTGGAAATGGGCCTATATACACCTATGTAGATATTGCACCAAAAAGCAGACATTTGCAGCTAGAATAGTCATTTACCACATTAGCAATGTATAGAGTGTATTTCTTTAAAGTTAAGACTAGTTTAAAGTTATCTTCATTGAAAAGTGCAGTGCTTTTCCTTCAAAAATAAGGACATTTCAATGTGACCCCAAACTTTTGAACGGTAGTATATATATATATATATATATATATATATATATATATATATATATATATATATATATATATATATATATATATATATATATATATATATATATATATATATATATATATGTATGTGTATGTATGTATGTATGTATGTATGTATATATATATATATGTATATATGTATATGTATATGTATATATATATATATATGTATATATGTATATGTATATGTATATGTATATATATATATATATGTATATATGTATATATATATGTATGTATATATATGTATATATATATGTATATGTATATATGTATATGTATATATATATATATATGTATATATATATATATATATGTATATATATATGTATATGTATATATATGTATGTGTGTGTGGATGTATGTATTTAACAAAAAAATAATCATACGAAAAAAAATATATATTTTCTTTCGTATGATAATTTTTTTGTTAAATTTGTCCTTACCAGTCCATTTTCTACCGTCTCCTAGCCATTCAGGCAAATCATATTGTCTAAAAATGCATTTTACCATCGATAACGTGACATGCAGCTAGTGTGCTCTTTAAGTCAATTAGTGCGCGAGGAATATATATATATATATATATATATATATATATATATATATATATATATATATATATATATATATATATATATATATATATATATATATATATATATATATATATATATATATATATATATATATATATGTATATGTATATGTATATATATATGTATATGTATATATATATATATATATATATATATATATTAGTGCGGCCCCCAGCCAAATTGTTTTACCCCAATGCGGCCCCGGAGTCAAAAAGTTTGGGGACCCCTGCTTTAAAGCAAAACCAAGCATGCATCACTATAGCTCTTGTCTCAAAGTAGGTGTACTGTCACCACCTGTCACATCACACCCTGACTTATTTTGAGTTTTTTGGTGTTTTCCTGTGTGTAGTGTTTTACTTCTTGTCCTGCACTTCTATTTTGGTGGCTTTTTCTCTTTTTTTGGTATTTTTCTGTAGCAGTTTCATGTCTTCCTTTGAGCGATATTTCCCGCATCTACTTTGTTTTTATCCTTCTTCGTGGGGACATTGTCGATTGTCATGTTCGGATGTACATTGTGGACGCCATCTTTGCTCCACAGTAAGTCTTTGCTGTCGTCCAGCGTATTGTTTTTGTTTACTTTGAATTGTTGCGTTCGACCAGATGTTCCTCCAGGGAATTTGATTGATTGAGACTTTTATTAGTAGGTTGCACAGTGAAGTACATATTCCGTACAATTGACCACTAAATGGTAACACCCGAATAAGTTTTTCAACTTGTTTAAGTCTGGGTCCACTTAAATTGATTCATGATACAGATATATACTATCATATATACTATCATCATAATAGTCATCACACAAGATAATCACAATGAATTATTTACATTATTTACAATCAAGGGTGTGGAGGGGGGGGGAGTAGGATATGGACATCAAGTAGTGGACATAGAGAGAGAGAGAGAAAGAGAGAGAGAGAGAGATCAGAAGGCATAAGAAAAAGTATCTGCATTTGATTGTTTGTTTACATTTGATTATTTAAGTTTCTGGTCACTCCCGAGTTCTTTTTATGGCACATAAGCTGAAGTTTAAATTGATCACCAGGCAGTAGTTGGTATTTTGTGGTTTATTCTCAAAGCTTTGAAAACAAACGTGAGACCAATCCAGTACACAAGCGTTCCCTCGCCCAGCCAAGATCGATCTCTCCTCCAAACCCACGGAAGTGCCGTGTTCTTCAATCCGTCCCTCCTCCCCACCTGTTGTCTGCTAGCCCAGCACCGCTTTGTGCCCCTTATCTCAAGAATGTTATGGGAATCTCAAGCAGAGAGAATATTCAACGCTCTGACTCTTTCAGCAAGGACACTCGTAATGCAAGCACTTTGTACCAGACGAAACATTAGCTGATTGAAATATGACTATAGGAGATACAAAAGAACTATTAAATATGGATATATGTAATTATCCACTTCCGTCAATAGCCAGTTCAGTTTTAGTTTTGTTCTGCATAGCCTTCCCTAAGCTTCAATGCCTTTTCTTAGGGGCACTTACTCACTTTGTTTATTTTTGGTTAAAGCATTAGACACCTTTTTACCTGCACCCTGCCTCCGGCTACAAAGCAATTAGCTACCGGCTGCCACCTACTGATATATGGAAGAGTATTACACGGTTACTCTGCCGAGCTCTAGACAGCACCGACACTCAACAACAACAACAACACATCATTTGCAGACCTCAATTTCACTGGTTTTTAGGTCTTGTACATTCACATTTGGTTCATGTGAATGTTTTTGTACATTTTGCTTGAAGCTCCACCAGCACAGGAGGCTGACCAGAGCTCAGTCTCATCACGGCTCAGAGGAGGAGAAGAAGAGGAGGAAGATTCTGGCGAGGAAGGTATGCATGATTCCTGCCATTAAAAAGTCAATCTGTTGAAGCGACCACCTCCCAGTGAAAGTGGCGGTACACAAGTCTGCTTGTCTTTGCAGAAGTGCAGGCAGTCCACTTACGAGAATGAAGACGACGTCTCTGTTCGCAACAATAACAACTCTGGTAGGTAGCCGTGATCATGGTTAATGTTTTGCTCGCCGTTGTTTTTTTGTATGGAGCTACATTTTTTGTATGGAGCTACATTTTTTGTATGGAGCTACATTCGCCAATAAAAAAACAACCAAGTACAAAACGTTTGGCTGTAATTTAGCTCCGTAACATTGGAGGTAAATCCAGTTTCAGCTCACTCCTGCCACCGATGGTCAGTGAGTGTAACAACATTCAGACTTGAGTCACGATGTCATGTTTTGTGTTTTTTTTTTTTAGGCTCTGGCGCCAGTTCCCCTCCCACATGCCCCTCTTCCCCCACCCCCCCGCCTTCTACAGGTAGGTTTGTCCATGTTTTGACTTCTGGTGTGTCTTTCTTTTTTTTTTTTTCCTGTCGTCCTCTGTGAAAACTCCCATTTGTGCCCACGGTACACCACTAGGGTGTCCCTTTTGTTTTGGCTGGGATGCGTCTTGGGTTTTCTAAATTGACGTTGTATCCGGAAAGTATTCACAGCGCTTCACTTTTTCCACATGTTATGTTACAGCTTTATTCCAGTATAGAATAAATGAATTGTTGTCCTCAAAACTCTACACACAATACCTTGAGGTGTCCGATAATGGCTTTTTTGCCGATATTCCGATATTGTCCAATGTTAATGTAGACACATCAGTGTTTCCCATAAACTGCCAAGATACCTGTGGCGGTGGGGGGCGTGGCTATGGGCGTGGTCACCATGACATCGAGTAATTTGCATAATTTACTACAATGATTTGATTTTCTCTAAAAAGGCTACAAAAATGTATACTTACTAATTAATAACAGTTTTGTTTTAAACGTCCATCTATCCATTTTACAATATAATTACAACACTTTATGTACAGATTTGAACAATAAGTTATTCATTGAAATATATTTATTAATTGTGGTTCTTACAAAAAATATATCTAATAAAATATAAAAGCTAAAATGTCTCTTAAAGCTCTGCCCCTTTAATTAGTGCATACTAAATAATTTAACTTTAGCCTCCTACTACAACCATATTATTTACCAGCAACATAAAGTGAAACAGAGGCAGAGGTGTCCTGCCACAGTCAGTAACAAATAAACAGAAAACAGTAGTGGTGGTAGATAGACACAGAGCTTCATCAAACATCTCATCCACTGAACAAAGAGCTCCAAAAATCTTGAACTTTAGACTGCCATCAGTTTTACTCCCTACACTTAACCATGTGTTTCCTACTGCCTGCAGACTTTGCACCCTTTGTTATATACACATGTTGTGTTTCTAATATAAATACATTTAATGAAGTCCTAAATAAAGTATCCTACACTTCTAAATCTGAACAGCCTATATGGGCATCTACATCAACTATATGATTTGCCTGAGAAGCTGGAGAGGACACAAAAAAAAAAAAAAAAAAAACATTTTTTTTTTATTTTTTTATTTTATTTTTTTTAATTAAATTTTTTTTAAATTTTTTTTAAAAAAATTTAAAAAAAATTTATTTTTATTTTTATGTTTTTATTTGTGGCGGACGTAATTCTTTCGTGGCGGGCCGCCACAAATAAATGAATGTGTGGGAAACCCTGCACATAGAATCATCATACTGCTGTGATTATATGCATCAAGTGTTCATTCAAGGCTAAGGCAAAATATCCAGATATATATCGTGTATCGTGACGTGGCCTAAAAATTTCGAGATATTAAAAAAAGGCCGTATCGCCCAGCCCTAATTGAAGCCAGCGAAGCTAAACATAAATTTTTGAGGTATTTACATTATTAAAAGTTAAATTGGCAGTTACCTTTACAGAGAAACAGCATTTTCAAAAACATTGAGAATATAGAACATTACACACGGCGCTCAGAAATCTGTCAAAATGTTTTAGTACGACTTTGGTAAGCCACGAAGCCACACCGCTTGATGGATCGTCGATGAATTAGGGCTACAGTAGTCAGACGTACTGTGCTTCAACATACGGATATTATTATGGTGTATAAGGACCCCTAAATGGCACCTATTAGGAGACATTATCTAGTGTTTTGTTTCAACCTATCATGCAAAAACAACTTTTCTTACCTATCTACATAAGTGCCCAAAATTAGCACACATCCGCCATTTTAGCCTGCACTCTAGTCGATAAGTTTCTTCATTTTCTCTATCGTCTTGTTGTGGGGCATTCATCCTCCGCTGTTGCCATTTTTAATACAAAGTAGCGTACAGTTCTAACTAGAGATGTTCGATAATGGCTTTTTTTTGCCGATATCCGATATTGTCCAATTCTTAATTACCGATTCCGATATCAACCGATACCGATATATACAGTCGTGGAATGAACACATTATTATGCCTAATTTTGTTGTGATGCCCCCGCTGGATGCATTAAACAATGTAACAAGGTTTTCCAAAATAAATCAACTCAAGTTATGGAAGAAAATGCCATATTTATTTATGAAGTCATTTTTTTTAACATGCCTCAAAGCAGCAGCGTGGAATTTGGGACGTGCTCTCCCTGAGAGAGCATGAGGAGGTTGAGGTGGGCAGGGTTGGGCGGGTGGGGTAGAAAGTAGCAGGGGGTGTATATTGTAGGGTCCCGGAAGAGTTAGTGCTGCAAGGGGTTCTGGGTAGAGATGATATATGCGTTAAAATGTAATATCAGAAATTATCGGTATCGTTTTTTTTATTATCGGTATCGTTTTTTTTAATTTTTTAATTTTAATTTTTTTTAATTAAATTAAATCAAACCAAACCAAAAAACCTCCTTCCCCCATTTACACTCATTCACACAAAAGGGTTGTTTCTTTCTGTTATTAATATTCTGCTTCCTACATTATATATCAATATATATCAATACAGTCTGCAAGGGATACAGTCCGTAAGCACACATGATTGTGCGTGCTGCTGGTCCACTAATAGTACTAACCTTTAACAGTTAATTTTACACATTTTCATTAATTACTAGTTTCTATGTAACTGTTTTTATATTGTTTTACTTTCTTTTTTATTCAAGAAAATGTTTTTAATTTATTTATCTTATTTTACAAATTTTTTTGAAAAGTACCTTATCTTCACCATACCTGGTTGTCCAAATTAGGCATAATAATGTGTTGATTCCACGACTGCATATATCGGTTGATATCGGTATCGGTAATTAAAGAGTTGGACAAAATCGGAATATCGGATATCGGCAAAAAGCCGTTATCGGACATCCCTAGTTCTGGGTACCGTATTTTTCGGGCTATAAGTCGCAGTTTTTTTTCATAGTTTGGCCGGGGGTGCGACTTATACTCAGGAGCGACTTATGTGTGAAATGATTAACACATTACCGTAAAATTTAAAATAATATTATTTAGCTCATTCACGTAAGAGACTAGACGTATCAGATTTTTTCGGCCGGTGCGACTTATACTCCGGAGCGACTTATACTCCGAAAAATCCGGTACATTTGCAAAAAAAATTGTGTATTGTGTGTAGAATTTTGAGGACAAAAAGGAAATGATTCCACTTTGTAATAAGGCTGTAACGTAACAATGTGAGAAAAGTGAAGCGCTGTGAATACTTTCTAGATGCACTGCGCGTTTATCACCAAAAATTATTCCCGGGCGCAGCCACCGCTGCTGCTCACTGCCCCCCTCACCTCCCAGGGGGCGATCAAGGGTAGTGGGTCAAATGCAGAGAATAATTTAGCTATACCAGGGCGGTATAGCTTGGTTGGTAGAGTGGCCGTGCCAGCAGCTAGAGGGTTCCAGGTTCCATCCCCGCTCCCATCCTAGTCACTGCCGTTGTGTCCTTGGGCAAGACACTTTACCCGCCTGCTCCCAGTGCCACCCACACTGGTTTAAATGTCACTTAGATATTGGGTTTCACCAAGTAAAAGCGCTTTGAGTCACTAGAGAAAAGCGCTATATAAATATAATTCACTTCACTTTTGAGTAGGGATGTCCGATAATGGCTTTTTGCCGATATCCGATATGCCGATATTGTCCAACTCTTTAATTACCGATACCGATATCAACCGATACCGATATCAACCGATATATACAGTCGTGGAATTAACACATTATTATGCCTAATTTAGACAACCAGGTATGGTGAAGATAAGGTACTTTTTTTTAAAAATGAATAAAATAGAATAAGATAAATAAATTAAAAACATTTTCTTGAATAAAGAAGAAAGTAAAACAATATAAAAACAGTTACATAGAAACTAGTAATTAATGAAAATTTGTCAAATTAACTGTTAAAGGTTAGTATTATTAGTGGACCAGAAGCCCGCACAATCATGTGTGCTTACGGACTGTATCCCTTGCAGACTGTATTGATATATATTGATATATAATGTAGGAACCAGAATATTGATAACAGAAAGAAACAACCCTTTTGTGTGTGAGTGTAAATGGGGGGAGGGAGGTTTTTTGGGTTGGTGCACTAATTGTAAGTGTATCTTGTGTTTTTTATGTGGATTTAATAAAAAAAAACAAAATTAAAAAAAAACGATACTGATAATAAAAAAACCGATACCGATAATTTCCGATATTACATTTTGACGCATTTATCGGCCGATAATATCGGCAGACCGATATTATCGGACATCTCTACTTTTGAGCTTTATGTACAAGTGATTTCTTAGTTTTTAATTTAAAAAAAAATAAAATAAAAAATAAAATAAAAAAAACGATACTGATAATAAAAAAAACGATACAGATAATTTCCGATATTACATTTTAACGCATTTATCGGCCGATAATATCGTCAGACCGATATTATCGGACATCTCTACTTTTGAGCTTTATGTACGAGTGATTTCTTAGTTTTTAATTTTTAAAAAAAATATATAAAAAAAACAAAAAAAACGATACTGATAAAAAAAAAAACGATACCGATAATTTCCGATTATACATTTTAACGCATTTATCGGCCGATAATATCGGCAGACCGATATTATCGGACATCTCTACTTTTGAGCTTTATGTACAGGTGATTTCTTAGTTTTTAATTTTTAATACATTTGCAAAAAAAAAATCAATTTTTCACATTGTCATTGTGGGGTATTGTGTGTAGAATTTTGAGGACAAAAAGGAAATGATTCCACTTTGTAATAAGGCTGTAACGTAACAATGTGGGACAAGTGAAGCGCTGTGAATACTTTCTAGATGCACTGCGCGTTTATCACCAAAAATTATAAAAATGCTGCTCACTGCTCCACTCACCTCCCAGGGGGCGATCAAGGGTGATGGGTGAAATGCAGAGAATAATTCCGCCACACCTAGTGTGTGTGTGTGTGTGTGTGTGTGTGTGTGTGTGTGTGTGTGTGTGTGTGTGTGTGTGTGTGTGTGTGTGTGTGTGTGTGTGTGTGTGTGTGTGTGTGTGTGTGACAATCAATGCTACTTTAAAGGCCTACTGAAAGCCACTACTACCGACCACGCAGTCTGATAGTTTATATATTAATGATGAAATCTTAACATTGCAACACATGCCAATACGGCCGGGTTAACTTATAAAGTGACATTTTAAATTTCCCGCTACACTTCCGCTTGAAAACGTCGCGGTATGATGACATATGCGTGTGACGTCACAAGGTCAAGGGAAGTGTTTGGACCCAATTCAAATACCTCTGTTTTCTTCGACAAAATTCCACAGTATTCTGGACATCTGTGTTGGTGAATCTTTTGCAATTTGTTTAATGGACAATGGAGACTGCAAATAAGAAAGTTGTAGGTGCGATCGTGGAGCGGCGGACTACAACAACACCAACACCAGGAGGTTGTGTTGTGTTTTGAGCAGGATAGCAGACGCACTACAGTGAGTAAGCCCGCCGCCGCATCTAAGTTAGCGTCTGTTTTTTAGCTTCGCCAAGCTGAATATTATTAATCGTGTATTTACATGTTCATGGTTTAATAGTATTTTTGATCTTCTGTCTATCCATCCAGTCAGGTTTTTTTTTAATTTAGTTTCTATCTGCATTTGAGACTGCTATGCTATCACGTTGGCTACGTAGCTAGGTTAGCTTCTATTTTTTTAGCTTCGAAAAGCTGAATATTATTAATCGTGTATTTACATGTTCATGGTTTAATAGTATTATTGATCTTCTGTCTATCCATCCAGTCAGGGTTTTTTTAAATTTAGTTTCTATCTGCATTTGAGACTGCTATGCTATCACGGTGGCTACGTTGCTAGGTTAGCTTCTATTTTTTTTAGCTTCGCAAAGCTGAATATTATTAATTGTGTATTTACATGTTCAGTCACTGTGAATGTCCATTTCGCGTTCTCAACTCTCATTTTCAAGAGGATATAGTATCCGAGGTGGTTTAAAATACAAATCCGTGATCCACAATAGAAAAAGGAGAGAGTGTGGAATCCAATGAGCCAGCTTGTACCTAAGTTACGGTCAGAGCGAAAAAAGATACGTCCTGCACTGCCTCTCAAGTCCTTCACTGTAACGTTCCTCATCTACGAATGTTTCATCCTCGCTCAAATTAATGGGGTAATCGTCACTTTCTCGCTCCGAATCTCTCTCGCTGCATTGTAAACAACGGGGAATTGTGAGGAATACTAGCTCCTGTGACGTCACGCTACTTCCGGTACAGGCAAGGCTTTTTTTATCAGCGAGCAAAAGTTGCGAACTTTATCGTCGATTTTCTCTACTAAATCCTTTCAGCAAAAGTATGGCAATATCGCGAAATGATCAAGTATGACACATAGAATGGATCTGCTATTCCCGTTTAAATAAAAAAAATTCATTTCAGTAGGCCTTTAACTTCATACAAAAACAAATCTGAATTTCTGCAGTGAAATCCTGAATTGTACCACCTGGACTTTAAAGGTCCCACTATGTTTTCCTTCAGAGGATGTAGAGTTAATGCTGGCTTCCTACCATGTTATGGTGTCTCCTTTCCTTCCTCCCTTCCGTCCTACACTCCTTCCTTCCTTCCTCCCTCTTCCTCTTGTTGCTGTCTAAATGCTGATTGGTCCACTCAACTGTTGTTGTCGTCTCTCTCTTTATCCCGTGCCGTCTCCACCATAGAGCATGCTCCATTCTGACCGTGTTGTTGGGGTAAAGTAAACACTTTTCCATGTTTATGATGATGATGATGATGATGATGAGGCTCTCTGGTAGTGTTTTGTTATTTATTTTATTTTCTTGAATGAAAGCTGTCGTACTTCGGAGCTTCCCGGCAAGAGCTATTTGGCACACAAGTTACAGTTGCAGTGTTTGAGCTGGCCAGGGAGACCTAACCCTTGCTCTTCTCCTTCTGAAACGTGTGCAAAGCCTGCAGCTTGCCCGGAAGCCGACGTACGCTCAACTTTTGTTCAAAGCTCGCAATCTGCAACGAAGTGCAAACGACACACGACTGCTGCCGTGTCGTTGGAGATTGTGACGTGTCTCGTCTGCTTGGGCACGTTTGTTTCTGTCCTTGTGTGTGGTCAGCAGCCTTTGGGAGACACTTTTAGCTAGCGATCCACCGATTATTTATATATATATATATATATATATATATATATATATATATATATATATATATATATATATATATATATATATATATATATTAGGGCTGCAACTAAGGATTAATTTGATAATCGATTAATCTGTCGATTATTATTTTGATTAATCGATTAATAGTCGGATAAAAGAGACAAACTACATTTCTATCCTATCCAGTATTTTATTGAAAAAAAAACAGCATACTGGCACCATACTTATTTTGATTATTGTTTCTCAGCTGTTTGTAAATGTTGCAGTTTATAAATAACGTTTTTTTTTTTTGTTTGTTTGTTTTTTTTTTATTTTATTTAAAAAAATTTTTTTTTTTTAATTTAAAAAAAAATTTAAAAAATTAAAAAAAAACCTCTGCGGTATACTGTATAGTTGTACAGTATACCGGTACTAGTATAGTATCGCGGTACTAATGAATCAAAAACGGCTCTATCCTCTGTTTGAAAAGTATCAATTCCCAGGCATTATTGCGATGAAGAAAAATGTCATATTTTTACCAATTTTCCCAGGAGTTTCCCGTATTTTAAAATGCAAATAATAATAATAATAATTAGAGATGTCCGATAATATCGGCCTGCCGATATTATCGGCCGATATATGCGTTAAAATGTAATATCGGAAATTATCGGTATCGGGTTTTTTTATTATCAGTATCGTTTTTTTTTGTTGTTTTTAAAAAAAAATAAATTAAATCAACATAAAAAACACAAGATATTAGTGCACCAACCCAAAAAACCTCCCTCCCCCATTTACACTCATTCACACAAAAGGGTTGTTTCTTTCTGTTATCAATATTCTGCTTCCTACATTATATATCAATATATATCAATACAGTCTGCAAGGGATACAGTCCGTAAGCACACATGATTGTGCGTGCTGCTGCTCCACTAATAGTACTAACCTTTAACACTTAATTTTACTCATTTTCATTCATTACTAGTTTCTATGTAACTGTTTTTATATTGTTGTACTTTCTTTTTTATTCAAGAAAATGTTTTTAATTTAATTATCTTATTTTATTTTATGATTTTTTTTTTAAAAAGGACCTTATCTTCACCATACCTGGTTGTCCAAATGAGGCATAATAATGTGTTAATTCCACGACTGTATATATCCGTATCGGTTGATATCGGTATCGGTAATTAAGAGTTGGACAATATCGGAATATCGGCAAAAAAGTCATTATCGGAAATCCCTATTAAAAACCCTTCTTTTTAAAAAAAAACCTCTTTTTTTTTAGATATATGCATACTAGTTGTAGCTATTTGGCTGTTCTAGTTTTTATTTTTATTAATTTTTTATTATCTTTTTAATACACTGTAGCACTTTGAGGTTGTTCACTCAATGTAAAGTGCTTTTTACAAATAAAATCTATTATTATTATTATTATTATTATTAGAGTGTCCGCCCTGAGATGGGTAGGTTGTGAGTTCAAACCCCGGCCGAGTTATACCAAAGACTATAAAAATGGGAGCCATTACCTCCCTGCTTGGCACTCAGCATCAAGGGTTGGAATTGGGGGTTAAATCACCAAAAATGATTCCCGGGCGCGGCCACCTTCTTTTTTTATTCAATAATTTTTTTTAAATTTATTTGTCTTATTTTATTTTATACATTTTTTTAAAAAGTACCTTACCTTCACCATACCTGGTTGTCCAAATTAGGCATAATAATGTGTTAATTCCACGACTGCATATATCGGTTGATATCGGTATCGGTTGATATCGGTATCGGTAATTAAAGAGTTGGACAATATCGGAATATCGGATATCGGCAAAAAGCCATTATCGGACACCCCTAATAATAATAATTAGGGATGTCCGATGATGGCTTTTTTGCCGATATCCGATATTCCGATATTGTCCAACTCTTAAAAGAGACAAACTACATTTCTATCCTTTCCAGTATTTTATTGAAAAAAACCAGCATACTGGCACCATACTTCTTTTGATTATTGTTTCTCAGCTGTTTGTAAATGTTGCAGTTTATAAATAAAGGTTTATTAAAAAAATATATATATATTTTTTTTTTTTATTAAAAAAAAAAAAAACCTCTGCGCATGCGCATAGCATAGATCCAACGAATCGATGACTAAATTAATCGGCAACTATTTTAATAATCGATTTTAATCGATTTAATCGAAAAGTTGTTGCAGCCCTAATATATATATATATATATATATATATATATATATATATATATATATATATATATATATATATATATATATATATATATATATAGTTGTACAGTATACCGGTACTAGTATAGTATCGCGGTACTAATGAATCAAAAACGGCTCTATCCTCTATTTGAAAAGTATCAATTCCCAGGCATTATTGCGATGAAGAAAAATGCCATATTTTTACCAATTTTCCCAGGAGTTTCCCGTATTTTAAAATGCAAATAATAATAATAATAATAATTAGGGATGTCCGATAATGGCTTTTTTGCCGATATCCGATATTCCGATATTGTCCAACTCTTAATTACCGATACTGATACCTACCGATATCAACCGATACCGATATATACAGTCGTGGAATTAACACATTATTATGCCTCATTTGGACAACCAGGTATGGTGAAGATAAGGTCCTTTTTTTAAAAAGTAATAAAATAAGATAAATAAATTAAAAACATTTTCATGAATAAAAAAGAAAGTAAAACAATATAAAAACAGTTACATAGAAACTAGTAATGAATGAAAATGAGTAAAATGAAGTGTTAAAGGTTAGTACTATTAGTGGAGCAGCAGCACGCACAATCATGTGTGCTTACGGACTGTATCCCTTGCAGACTGTATTGATATATATTGATATATAATGTAGGAAGCAGAATATTAATAACAGAAAGAAACAACCCTTTTGTGTGAATGAGTGTAAATGGGGGAGGGAGGTTTTTTGGGTTGGTGCACTAATTGTAAGTGTATCTTGGGTTTTTTATGTTGATTTAATAAATAAAAAAATAATAAAATAAAAAACCGATACCGATAATTTCCAATATTACATTTTAAAGCATTTATCGGCTGATAATATCGGCAGACCGATAATATCGGACATCTCTAATAATAATAATAGATTTTATTTGTAAAAAGCACTTTCCATTGAGCAAACATCAAAGTGCTACATTGTATTAAAAAAATGTATCAAAACATAATAAAAAAAAAACTAAAAAAAAAACTACAACTAGCACGTATATATCTAAAAAAAAAAAAAAGGCTTTTTTTTAAAAAGAAGGGTTTTTAAGCCTTTTTTAAAAGCATCCACAGTCTGTGGTGCCCTCAGGTGGTCAGGGAGAGCGTTCCACAGACTGGGAACGGCGGAGCAGAAAGCCCGGTCTCCCATTGTCCGTAGCTTTGTCCTCGGAGGTTGGAGGAGGTTAGCCTATCCGGAGAGAAGGTGTCGTGTGGAGGATTTGGGGGTGAGCAGTTCTTTGAGGTAGAGGGGGGCATTTCCATGGAGGCACTGGTGTTGATGTTTCTCTTAGAAACATGTAATAAAGGCGGTTGTGAAACACTCCAATGTTTTTGTTGCTAAATTAACCGCGTTAGCTCCGCAAAAAGCATTACGTCGCCACTGGTCCGCCGTTTCCTGAAAAATAATGTTACAAAACCCCCCAAAACTTAAAATACTTGTCCAGCTGTTTACTGACCTATACTAGTCATGTTTAAACAACTTTTACTGCGAATGAATACATCGGTTACATCAATATCCTTTACTACTAATAATAAAAAAACATATCGGTCGATCTCTAGTTTAAGCGTCTACATCAGGGGTCAGCAACCTTTTTGAAAGCAAGAGCTACTTCTTGGGTACTGATTAATGCGAAGGGCTACCAGTTTGATACACACTTAAATAAATTGCCAGAAATAGCCAATTTGCTCAATTTACCTTTAACTCTATGTTATTATTAATAATTAATGATATTTACACTTAATTGAATGGTTTAAAAGAGGAGAAAACACGAAAAAAATGACAATTACATTTTAAAACATAGTTTATCTTCAATTTCGACTCTTTAAAATTCAAAATTCAACCGAAAAAAAGAAGAGAAAAACTAGCTAATTCGAATCTTATTGAAAAAATTTAAAAAATAATTTATGGAACATCATTAGTAATTTTTCCTGATTAAGATTAATTTTAGAATTTTGATGACATGTTTTAAATAGGTTAAAATCCAATCTACACTTTGTTAGAATATATAACAAATTGGACCAAGCTATATTTCTAATAAAGACAAATCATTATTTCTTCTAGATTTTCCAGAACAAAAATTTTAAAAGAAACTCAAAAGACTTTGAAATAAGATTTAAATTTGATTCTACAAATTTTCTAGATTTGCCAGAATAATTTTTTTGAATTTTAATCATAATAAGTTTGAAGAAATATTTCACAAATATTTTTCGACAAAAAAACAGAAGCTAAAATGAAGAATTAAATTAAAATGTATTTATTATTCTTTACAATAACATTTTTTTATTTACTTGAACATTGATTTAAATTGTCAGGAAAGAAGAGGAAGGAATTTAAAAGGTAAAAAGGTATATGTGTTTAAAAATCCTAAAATCATTTTTAAGGTTGTATTTTTTCTCTAAAATTGTCTTTCTGAAAGTTATAAGAAGCAAAGTAAAAAAATTAATGAATTTATTTAAACAAGTGAAGACCAAGTCTTTAAAATATTTTCTTGGATTTTCAAATTCTATTTGAGTTTTGTCTCTCTTAGAATTAAAAATGTCGGGCAAAGCGAGACCAGCTTGCTAGTAAATAAATAACATTTAAAAAATAGAGGCAGCTCACTGGTAAGTGCTGCTATTTGAGCTATTTTTAGAACAGGCCAGCGGGCTACTCATCTGGTCCTTACGGGCTACCTGGTGCCCGCGGGCACCGCGTTGGTGACCCCTGGACTACAGCCTTTTTGAGTAGGAATTTTTAGCATATTTTATTGATATTGATTACGAGTCGGGCACCTCCCACCTCCAAAGACATGCACCTGGGGATAGGCCACTCCCACCTCCAAAGACATACACCTGGGGATAGGCCACTCCCACCTCCAAAGACATGCACCTGGGGATAGGCCACTCCCACCTCCAAAGACATGCACCTGGGGATAGGCCACTCCCACCTCCAAAGACATGCACCTGGGAATAGGCCACTCCCACCTCCAAAGACATGCACCTGGGGATAGGCCACTCCCACCTCCAAAGACATGCACCTGGGGATAGGCCACTCCCACCTCCAAAGACATACACCTGGGGATAGGCCACTCCCACCTCCAAAGACATGCACCTGGGGATAGGCCACTCCCACCTCCAAAGACATGCACCTGGGGATAGGCCACTCCCACCTCCAAAGACATGCACCTGGGGATAGGTTGATTGGCAACACTAAATGGTCCCTAGTGTGTGAATGTTGTCTGTCTATCTGTGTTGGCCCTGCGATGAGGTGGCGACTTGTCCAGGGTGTACCCCGCCTTCCGCCCGAATGCAGCTGAGATAGGCTCCAGCACCCCCCGCAACTCCCAAAGGTATAAGCGGTAGAAAATGGATGGATGATGATCGCGAAATACAGTACAGGCCAAAAGTTAGGACACACCTTCTCATTGAATGTGTTTTCTTTATGTTCATGACTATTTACATTGTAGATTGTCACATCAAAACTATGAATGAACACATGTGGAGTTATGTACTTAACAAAAAAAAGGTGAAATACCTAAAAACATGTTTTATTTTGTAGTTTCTTCAAAACAGCCACCGTTTGATTACTGTTTTGCACACTCTTGGCATTCTCTCCATGAGCTTCAAGCACACGTACGTGTGAAGTGAAAACCATTCCAGGTGACTACCTCTTGAAGCTCATGGAGAGAATGCCAGGAGTGTGCAAAGCAGTAATCGGAGCAAATAGCGGGCCTTGACTTTGCCACATAGGTCTTAGAGCAGGCCTGGGCAATTATTTTGACTCGGGGGGCCACAGCTAGAGAAAAAAATGTGTCTGGGGGCCGGTATATCTATTTTTAGGAACACTAATACAAAACCTCACAATAATGTCTGATAGAATGCTAAAAACGTTATGACAGACCACCTTAAAAGACATAACGTAATTTTAAATGTTTCTATGAAGGATAAAACACTGAATATTGACAAAATATGAACATCACACCCCCTTTCGATCGACATATTTTACAATCAAGTGAAATGCAACAAAAATGCAACAAACAGTGAAATATGAACGCGAAGGGTACAAAATAAAACCACCTACAATCTGATATATCTGATACATCACTAAGCTTTAGAACTTTGTTGTGAAAATCTCCTTCCGCGTCTGTGGAAACGCTTCCCACCCACACTGCTTGGTGCCTCGTCTGAGCTGCTGTGACGTAGATTACCATAGTAACTAATTAGATGACCATAGTAACTAATTAGATGACCATAGTATCAATCAATCAATCAATGTTTATTTTTATAGCCCTAAATCACAAGTGTCTCAAAGGGCTGACATACATACATACATATATACATACATACATACATACACGTATACATACATACATACATACATATATACATACATATATACATACATATATACATATATACATACATATATACATACATACATATACATATATACATACATACATATATACATATATACATACATATATACATACATATATACATATATACATATATACATACATACATATATACATACATACATACATATATACATACATACATATATACATACATACATATATACATATATACATACATATATACATACATACATATATACATACATACATACATACACGTATACATACATACATACATACATACATATATACATATATACATACATATATACATACATACATACATACATATACATATATACATACATACATACATACATACATACATATATACATATATACATACATATATACATATATACATACATATATACATATATACATACATACATACATATATACATATATACATATATACATACATATATACATACATACATATATACATACATATATACATATATACATACATATATACATACATCAATCAATCAATCAATCAATGTTTATTTATATAGCCCTAAATCACAAGTGTCTCAAAGGCCTGACATACATACATACATACATACATACATACATATATACATATATATATTACATACATACATATATATATATATATATATATATATATATATATATATATATATATATATATATATATATATATATATATATATATATATATATATATATATATATATATATATATATATATATATATATATATATTTACATGTATATTTTTTCACAGAATAAAACAAAAACAAGCAATCCAAAAAGCAAAATACCAAAACCTTGAGACATGACTTTCTTCTCCAATAGTCACAGGAATGTCAACAGAAAAAAGGACATCAAAGAAGGTCAGCTAAAAAGTGAACATAAATAACTTCAGGTGGAAAAAGAAGCCAATTTTACCCCCAAAAATGCCACCTGTAACTTAGATGAACTTCCATGTGTGATCCTTCACGCCTGACTTCTTTCTGTCGCCTTTCTGGGCTGCTGACAAACATCTGACGGGTGTGGCGACACAGGCGCTGTAGCACCGTGTGTTACAACTAATTAGATGGCCATAGTAACTAATTAGATGGCCATAGTAACTAATTAGATGACCATAGTAACTAATTAGATGGCCATAGTAACTAATTAGATGGCCATAGTAACTAATTAGATGACCATAGTAACTAATTGGATGACCATAGTAACTAATTGGATGACCATAGTAACTAATTGGATGATCATAGTAACTAATTAGATGACCATAGTAACTAATTAGATGACCATAGTAACTAGTATATCATGCAAAAGCACAGATTCCAAGCATTGAAATACTTTGTATTAGGGATGTCCGATAATGGCTTTTTGCCGATATCCGATATGCCGATATTGTCCAACTCTTTAATTACCGATACCGATATCAACCGATACCGATATCAACCGATATATACAGTCGTGGAATTAACACATTATTATGCCTAATTTGGACAACCAGGTATGGTGAAGATAAGGTACTTTTTTTAAAAATGAATAAAATAAAATAATATAAATAAATTAAAAACATTTTCTTGAATAAAAAAGAAAGTAAAACAATATAAAAACAGTTACATAGAAACTAGTAATTAATGAAAATTTGTACAATTAACTGTTAAAGGTTAGTACTATTAGTGGAGCAGCAGCACGCACAATCATGTGTGCTTACGGACTGTATCCCTTGCAGACTGTATTGATATATATTGATATATAATGTAGGAAGCAGAATATTAATAACAGAAAGAAACAACCCTTTTGTGTGAATGAGTGTAAATGGGGGAGGGAGGTTTTTTGGGTTGGTGCACTAATTGTAAGTGTATCTTGTGTTTTTTATGTGGATTTAATAAAAAAAAAAAAAAAAAAAAAAAAAAAACGATACTGATAATAAAAAAAAACGATACCGATAATTTCCGATATTACATTTTAACGCATTTATCGGCCGATAATATCGGCAGACCGATATTATCGGACATCTCTACTTTGTATAGTAGAAGACTTCCGGTCATTAGAAAACATGACTGCACATCATAATGGCAGCTACACTTTACATCTTAAACATCTAAAATAATAATTTGGGAATGTCCGGCGGGCCAGATTGAAAAGCTTAACGGGCCGCATGTGGCCCCCGGGCCTTCATTTGTCTAGGTCTGTCTTAGACGATAAAAACTAGATTGTACAACGGAGTTTAATCTGCTGTTCCAATATTAAACAATTGTGGAACTTAAAAGCAAGATTTGTGACACGTGAAACTGAAGGTGGTCCTTGTGGTCAACTGTCACCTGCATCACTTGTTCAATGACACAAGTCACCTCAGACTTGACTAGGGATGATGTTTGATAAGAAATGATCGAGTTCCAGCCCATTATCGAATCCTCTTATCGAACCGATTCCTTCTCGATTCTCTTATCGAGTCCAGATAGGTTGTTGTATATGGAAAAAAAAACCCACAATATTTGGTTTAACAAAAGCTCACTTTTATTTTATAAGAAAAAAATAAAATTAAATAAATAAATATTGACTGTTACACCCCTAAAAAAAAAATTGACTGTTGTTACCCAAAGTATATTAAGTGGGATTTTTCAGAAAAACAAATATATACAGTAACACAAAAACAACCGGTCTCTGTGATCACTATAGGTGAATAGCCATGCCTTGAGGCTGTTTTTTCCGGTCCATTATTTTTGCTGCTTGTGTGACATCACAGGAAATGACGTAGCTCAGTCATTAGACTGAGCTACGTCATTTCCTGTGATGTCCCACAGGGCATTTCTTGTGGGACGGCATTCATTCCCAGGGATTCGAATAAAAGAACCAACTCTTTTTCTTTACTATAGTGGCCTCG
>NC_084756.1:35560666-35563166 GCF_033978785.1 Entelurus aequoreus | reverse complement strand
CACCTAGGACTAGCACCAGCCAAAATGCTGACCCGACCAACGCTGCTTGCAGCTTTAATTTTATTTGTTTTGGAAAGTCTTGACAAGCCAAATTTTCTTGTTCTATTGGCAGATAATTTTGCTTAGTTCAAGTAAAATACCCCTCATTTTTGTATTTTTTTTAATTGTTTTTGAACACTGACTTTTTGCAGTGTGTGGCTCTAGAGCCGCGGGTTGCTGACTCCTGAGCTAGACTTTAGTTCCACGCGCCAACATGAGATGGTGGATGCAGTTGCACTCCTGCAGGAAGTGTTTTGCACAAAGATTTAAAAAAGCCTCGTAATGACCATCCTTAAGTGGGATCGGTTGACCCTTGGAACACCTTGACGCGCTGGAAGAAGAGGTGGTGCAGTTTGGTGTGCACTACTTTACTTCATGGTTACTCCCCATACCCTTCCAAGCATGCTTGTGGGGTGCAAACATTCCATCTTTGTGCAATGGCCTCCTACAGGAAGTGATGTTTCAGAGCAGAATGTGTTGCTTTTTTGCTCGCTCACACCTCCCCTTACCTATTTCTCCCTTACCTATTTCCACCCAGGTGGCCCGACGGCCCCTCCTCCCCCTCCTCCCCCACCCCTTCCCACGCTGGACAACGCGCAATCACGCTCGGACGGTCCCGGCGGAGGACGCACCGCCTTGCTGAGCTCCATCCAGACCTTCACTAAAGGCCAGCTGAGGAAGGCGGAGACAACAGACCGCAGCGGGCCCGCCCTCTGACCTCTGACCCCCGTCCCGACTGGACCGCCACACTTTCCCTGACATGTGAAGACCAATCCCTTTTCAAGACAATCCAAATATCTATTTACAATTCCATTTTTTTGGGTTGAAACATTTATTTTTATTGAGTGGCACCTGGGGATAGGTTGATTGACAACACTAAATTGGCCCTAGGGCAGTGGTTCTTAACCTTGTTGGAGGTACCGAACCCCACCAGTTTCATATGCGCATTCACCCAACCCTTCTTTTTTCAAATTCAAGACAAAATTATTATGTTTTTGGTAACACTTTAGTATGGGGAACTTATTCTAAGTAACAAAGACTTAATTTAGAGTTATTTGGACACTAGGGGAACATATTCTAAGTAACAAAGACTTAATTTAGAGTTATTTGGACACTACGGGAACATATTCTAAGTAACAAAGACTTTATTTAGAGTTATTTGGACACTAGGGGAACATATTCTAAGTAACAAAGACTTAATTTAGAGTTTTTTGGACACTAAGGGAACATATTCTAAGTAACAAAGACTTACCGGTAATTTAGAGTTTTTTGACACTATAGGGAACATATAAGTAACAAAGACTTAATTTAGAGTTATTTGATTGGGGTTCGGGCCAGGGTTCGAGGGTTAGGGCCAGGGTTCGAGGGTCAGGGCCAGGGTTAGAGGGTTAGGGCCAGGGTTAGAGGGTCAGGGCCAGGTTTCGAGGGTTAGGGCCAGGGTTCGAGGGTTAGGGCCAGGGTTCGAGGGTCAGGGCCAGGGTTAGAGGGTTAGGGCCAGGGTTCGAGGGTCAGGGCCAGGGTTAGAGGGTTAGGGCCAGGGTTCGAGGGTTAGGGCCAGGGTTCGAGGGTCAGGGCCAGGGTTAGAGGGTTAGGGCCAGGGTTCGAGGGTTAGGGCCAGGGTTCGAGGGTTAGGGCCAGGGTTCGAGGGTTAGGGCCAGGGTTAGAGGGTTAGGGCCAGGGTTCGAGGGTTAGGGCCAGGGTTAGAGGGTTAGGGCCAGGGTTCGAGGGTTAGGGTTATAATAAGGCCATGCTGAATAAGGCATTAATAAGTACTTAATGACTAGTTAAGAGCCAATATGTTACTAATTTGCATGTTAATAAGCAACTAATTAATGGTGAATGTGTTCCCCATACTAAAGTGTTACCATGTTTTATTACTGGTGCATAAAATGAAGCGTGCATGAACATCACCTTGTTCAAACAACAAAACCAACACAGTGCATAAACCCACAACAAATTACACACCTGCAAATCAGTCTGACTTCTGCTGTTGCCGTATCCGTAATACGCCGATAGGGAGAAGTTTGTATTTACACGATAGTCGGGTGTGTCTCGACCTCCGCCGAACCCCTGAGCCCGACTCACCGAACCCCTAGGGTTCCATCGAACCCAGGTTAAGAACCACTGCCCTAGTGTGTGAATGTTGTCTATCTGTGTTGGCCCTGTGATGAGGTGGCGACTTGTCCAGGGTGTGCCCCCGCCTTCCGCCCGATTGTAGCTGAGTTAGGCTCCAGCGACCCGAAGGGAATAAGCGGTAGAAAATGGATGGATGGAGTGTAAATCCTGGATTATCGCCCCCTTGATGGATGCTGGAGAACCCCAACGTGACACAGGTAACCTGCTTTTTGTTGCTAATGCAATCCTCTTCAATGGGCTGACATTGTCATGGCGCCCTCTGGCGTCCAGGTTTGGAATGGCAGCTTCCTTATTGACCTCTAACCAAGATACGGAACCCCAAATT
>NC_084756.1:35520666-35555666 GCF_033978785.1 Entelurus aequoreus | reverse complement strand
TTAAAGTAATATCTGGATCGGGATAATTTGGCTTGTATATAATATATATATATATATATATATATACAATGGGGCAAAAAAGTATTTAGTCAGCCACCCATTGATTGTCAATGGTTGGCTGACTAAATACTTTTTTGCCCCACTGTATATATATATATATATATATATATATATATATATATATATATATATATATATATATATATATATATATATATTATGGCAAGCCGTTAAGGAAATTAAATATATATGGAAGTCTGAATAGAAATGAGAAACATTTATATATACTGTAAATAAGATCTGAAAAAGAGCCAAAGCTGTCAAAGAGCTGAGGGACCATCTTCAAAGTGCAATGCTGAAACAAATAATGCAAACAATAAAATGTAACTTCCAGGGCTTGAGATTAGTGTAGTCCCGTCGTCCCGGGGACGGTAAAAAAAATGCACGGGACGAAATGAAATGAAATGCTCCCTGGGACGATGGCTTTTAACCAGTTTTTTTCTTTTTATGTATTTATTCATTTTACATTTTATATTAAATGTATTGGTTTTTCCACCCTCTAAAAATCCTATGAAATGTTTAACAAGCCATCCTATAATAATACAACAGCTATTAATGTAACAATACAATAAAACAAATATATTTAATGCTGTTGTTTTCATTATTTTAACAATAGGCTAATGTATATTACTTTATATAGATTCTACAAGAAACACAAAATTTAAAAACTAAATTATTTACAATTGCAGACACAAGGTTCTTGTTCTGCAGTGCTGTGTGCTAATGTGCTTCGTACACCTGCAGGACCGCAAGCAAGGTCGCAGAGAAAATGCGGACTGGATTTTGAGTGATGTGGGCATTTTCTATATGAACTAGTGGAATGGATTGGATACCGACGCACTAAAGGGGCTCTCTACCTTACACTATGAAGTGAGGGGAAACTGAGTGAATAATGACAGGTTATATGATTATTTATTTAAACTCATATTCGGGCCACTTTATAATGAATATGTCGGCATGTAAATTTGTTTAAAAAAAAAAAATTTTTTTTTTTTTTTTTTTTTTTAAACACCAAATTATTTAGGGGGGCTTAAGAACATTTTAGGGGGGCTTGAGCCCCCCTAAAATAGGCCTAACAACGCCAATGGAGGACGCTAAAGGCAGTGCCTTTAAGGCACGCCCCCAATATTGTTGTCCGGGTGGAAATCGGGAGAAATTCGGGAGAATGGTTGCCCCCGGGAGACTTTCGAGAGGGGCACTGAAAATCGGGAGGGTTGGCAAGTATGAGTACTAGCGGTGAATGCGGTGTTACAGCGGCACTGTATAATACTGGCGGGCCAGCTCTAATGTTAATTTGATATTGCCTCAAGGGCCAAATGAAATTGCACGGCGGGCCAAATTTGGCCAGAGTTTGACACCCATGCACAGGCCCGGCCCTAACCAATCTGGCGCCCTAGGCAAGATTTTAGGTGGCGCCCTCCCACGTCGGCAGTGAAGTGTATATACTCACAAGAAACCGAATAGCTTTGTCTTTGACCTTTTTTTTTACTTAAAGAAAGCAAATTAACAATCAGAATTGTTAACAAGATTTAAAAAAAAACTATGGATAAATAAATGAATACAAAAAAATGAATATATGAAATACAATATTTTTTACATGCATAAACACAAAATAAAACGTGTCAACAAGTTGCATAAAATAAATAAAAAATAGAATATAAATAAGGCACTGCACAAAACAAGATATCAAACCAGTATGACTTTAACAACTATATTACAAAAAAAAGGGGATCCAACAGAGTTCTCTATTGGTGCTTTTTATTATTGCATGAACTAGAATGACTTACAAATTACTGTACACCAGGGAGTACTGTAATTACCTAACGTTACATTATTATTTTCCATAACAATTTAGCCCCCTCCACAATATTAACCCGACGTTGAAACAGAACTAGCTATTTATTGATTAGGAATTGTCGAATCATGTAACATTAGCTTAATGCTAAAGGTTACTATCACATTCTGTAACAGACAAATAATTTCATGTAGGCTAACGTTACCTACCTGCTACCTCTGTCTTTTTCTCGTTTCTCCTCTTCTTTTCTCTTTTTTCTTCCCTGGGCACCTGACAGTTTTGGCCGTTTTGACATCTTGTGTTGATTTGTTTATGTGGTGACGGGAAGGGAGGGGGCGCACCGTGCGGGGGGAGGGGGGGAGGGGCGTAATGTTGTAACAAATAATATTTCTATTAAATAGGCTTTACTTTGCATTTTAATTAACGTGGGATTATTTTATGTATTTAGAAATAATAGTACCAACTTTTTTATTTTTTTCCTCCAACATTTGTGGCACTGCCGTGGCGCCCCCTGATGGACGGCGCCCTTAGCATTTGCCTATACGGCCTATGCCTTGGGCCGGCCCTGCCCATGCACTATAGAAAAGCGCTATATAAATATAATTCACTTCCTTGGACTTAATGCTTGGTTTGTGCTCTGCCATGCTCAGTCAAGTGTGGGACCTTATATAGACAAGTGTGTGTGCAACCAACTGAATTTACCACAGGCGGACTCCAATTGAGACAGATTCCTACAACAAAGTTCTGTTCTGCAGAGAAGTTAGTATATGGATTATTATTACATGGGTGGTTTTTGTCCTTTGTGTTCATGTTTTGCATATTTGTTGCATTTTGCTTTATTGTAAAAGATCGATCTGCAGACAGTTGTCTGGGGAGTAAAGAGGTGAGACGCTCGTATGTTCTTAATATTTAGTGTTTTATCGTTCATAGTTAATATTACAAATCCCACATTTATTACATTATGCTGTAAAATTCCAATCAGTTTTTTGAGGTGGTCTGTCATAATATTTTTTAGCATTGTGAGTGTTTGTATTGTGTGTTTAGTAGGGGTGTAACGGTACACACAAATTTCGGTTCGGTACGTACCTCGGTTTAGAGGTCACAGTTCAGTTCATTTTCGGTACAGTAAGAAAACAACAAAATATACATTTTTGGGTTATTTATTTACCAAATTTGCAAAATCTTCCACCAAAAATATTTTTCTTAGAATATTTGATGTGAAGTAATGGGAACCTTGCATAGGTCAATAATTCATAATAACATTGATTTTGATTCAATATTATGTTTTGAGCAATGACAGTTTGAAAGAAAAAAAAAAACAGCTTTGTTTTATTAGTCAACATTGCAACTTTTTCTAAATTACATTTAACCTTTAAGCTTTTTTATTTCACTTTTGTTATGTTTTTGTTTATTTTAATAGTATTTTTAGAATGTGCCGTGGGCCTTTAAAACATTAGCTGTGGGCCGCAAATGGCCTCCGGGGCACACTTTTGACACCCCTGCTATAGATAATAAAAAATAAAATGTGATAAATCTATGGATAAAAAGCAGAGCCTGGCGACGCATGCGCGTTTATCATAACTCTCTCTCTCTCTCTGTCTCTGCCCCTCCCTCACCAATGCTGCTGCGCGCACAATTTGTTTTGTTTTTAACCCCTTCTTAACCCTGAACGTACATTGAAAATACACGCAACCCTAACTCAAAATGCCGGACATTTGAGGCATTTAAGAAACTCCGCCCTGACAGCTCCGCAAAAGAGGACATGTCCGGTGAAAAGAGGACGTATGGTCAGTCTATCCTAGCCCGTTAGCTGCTAGCATGCCGTGTGTTGTGCCTCGGTGTGCATTGTTTACACAACGTGCGTTACGCTACTTAATATGTCCGTGTGGAAACTTGTTCAATACAAATACACGTACCGTTACACCCCTAGTGTTTAGCTTTTACTCTTTTCTATGGCATTTTAGAAATGTGTCCGGTTGTGCCGTTTACACGCATACACTCAGCGGAGAGTTTTGGATCTCTACACTTTGGCCAGCGTTTGTAAAAGTCTGCGTTTTGAAAGACAAAAGTATGCGTCTGCGTGTGGACAAGAGGCCTAAACGCAGAAATAAGTCATTCTTTATTAAGTGTCTGTGTTCGTGTGGACGTGGCCTCAAATAGAATATACTGTGTATAATGTTGATCCACTTTAAAATTCCAAACTTTCACATTGCTGTTCTGTCAGGTGACCGTCCGCGATGCTTTGAACCAAGCCATGGACGAGGAGCTGGAGAGGGACGAGCGGGTCTTCCTGCTGGGTGAGGAGGTGGCCCAGTACGATGGCGCCTACAAGGTCTGTGGATGTTATGCTCATTTGTTTCAGACATGTTTTGACAATTTACATTTGCACATTTCAAAATATCTATTAAGGAGGTGGACGAAGCAAAAAAATAACCTGGAAATTAGTTGTTTTTTTTACTCGCCCACCTTGTGAATGACTGCAAACGGGTTAAAAGTTATGCGCATTTAGGGCCTGATCTAATAAGATCCAAATACTACACGTTAAGCAGCGTTTGTGCAAACCATGAAATTGTGTGTACTATGGGGTTGCACGGTATACCGGTATTAGTATAGTACTGCGATACTAATGAATCATATTCAGTGTTTCCCATAAACTGCCAAGATACCTGTGGCGGTGGGGGCGTGGCTATGGGCGTGGTCACCATGGCATCATCAAGTAATTTACATAATTTACTACAATGATATGATTTTCTCTAAAAAGGCTCAAAAAATGTATACTTACTAATTAATAACAGTTTGGTTTTAAATGTCCTTCCATCCATTTTACAATATAATTACAACACTTTATGTACATATTTATATACAGATTTGAACAATAAGTTATTCACTGAAATATATTTATTAATTGTGGTTCTTACAAAAAATATATCTTATAAAATATAAAAGCTAAAATGTCTCAAAGCTCTGCCCCTTTAATTAGTGCATACTAAATAATTTAACTTTAGCCTACTACTACAACCATATTATTTACCAGCAACATAAAGTGAAACAGAGGCAGAGGTGTCCTGCTACAGTCAGTAACAAATAAACAGAAAACAGTAGTGGTGGTAGATGGACACAAAGCTTCATCAAACATCTGATCCACTGAACAAAGAGCTCCAAAAATCTTGATCCTACACTTCTCTTTTGTAAAGTAAATCTGAACAGCCTATATGCGCATCTACATCAACTATATGATTTGCCTGAGAAGCTGGACAGGACAAAAACATTTTTTTTTTAATCTTTCGTGGCGGGCCGCCACAAATAAATGAATGTGTGGGAAACACTGATATTCGTATAATACCGCATCTGAAAAGTACCGGTCCGCCACATTAACATTAAAAGAACAAGTAGATTAATAATTCATTTTCTACCACTTGTCCTTAATAATTTTGACAAAATAATAGGTAGATAAATGACACAATATGTAATAATAGGAGACTTTGTTTGTTTACTTACTACTAAAAGACAAGTTGTCTTGTATATTGACTATTTTATTTAAGGACAAACTTGCAATAAGAAACATATGTTTAATGTACCCTAACATTTTTTGTTGAAATAAAGCCAGTAATGCTATTTTTTGTGGTCCCATTTTTTTAGAAAAGTACCGAAAAGTATCAAAATAATTTTAGTACCGGTATCGGGACAACACTAGTGTACGATTACTGGGCGTGTTGTGATCTGCTAAGACCGAGTGTGCAATTGATAACTGGTGCAGACGGCCTTAATCAAATGAGTTTTCTGCCTTTACTACTGGCTCTGGCCATGGAAACACTCATGTTCCTGCACATTCATGTTGTGATGCTCTCCAACCTGTGTGCGATGTTGTTGAACTAGCATCACACGTCCATAACATGTAACACCTTTTCTTCAATATTGCAATCAAGACAACACAATCTGTTTTTAGCTTGCTGATGCGAGCTACGCAGGGAGGCAGTGAGCCGTCACAACACATGTCTGCATTGATCCATATTAGGGATGTCCGATAATATCGGCCTGCCGATATTATCGGCCGATAAATGTGTTAAAATGTAATATTGGAAATTATCGGTATTGTTTTTTTTATTATCTGTATCGTTTTTTTTTGTTGTTTTTTTTTTTAAAATTAAATCAACATAAAAAACACAAGATACACTTAAAATTAATGCACCAACCCAAAAAACCTCCCTCCTCATTCACACAAAAGGGTTGTTTCTTTCTGTTATTAATATTCTGCTTCCTACATTATATATCAATATATATCAATACAGTCTGCAAGGGATACAGTCCGTAAGCACACATGATTGTGCGTGCTGCTGGTCCACTAATAGTACTAACCTTTAACACTTAATGTTACTCATTTTCATTAATTACTAGTTTCTATGTAACTGTTTTTATATTGTTTTACTTTCTTTTTTATTCAAGAAAATGTTTTTAATTTATTTATCTTATTTTATAAAAAAAAATTTAAAAGTACCGTATTTCCTTGAATAGCCGCAGGGGCGTTAATTAATTTAAAACCTCCTGTCACACCTGCGTTTACCGGAAACCGGCGGGATGGCCGTGCATGCGGTAATTATTTTAAAACCTCTTCTCACTCCGGCGTTTACCAAAAGGAATCCATAAAATTTAGGCGTGCGCTTTGAGTGTGATGTAAGCATACCATCATGAAAAGCACATTTAATTAACAAAAACGTTATTATGGTCTTACCTGTACTTATAAATGGAGTCCATTTGCAGCTCCTTCTGACCAAAAGCATCGATAACTTGTTTATAGAAGTCTTCCTTATTTTCTTTCTTCAGTTTTAAAAGTCTCTGTTTCGATGGAGATATTCCTTTAATTATTACCTCCTGCTTCGATTGAAAGTCCAGTTTAGAAAACTGTTTTATTTTAGATACCTGTATGTGATCCTCCAAGTTAGAAGTTCAGGCAGAGGGAAAAAATAAATCTCTTGCTGCGTGTGTTCACTTCTTCTGCAGTACAGGAAGTCGCAAGAAGGATCACTAGCGCGGCAGCGCCCTCTACCACCAGGAGGCGGGAGTGATTTAATGACTTATACAGTATTTCACACACGCAGCTACGGTATATTAATAAAACATAGCTGCTTACTGTTCTCTTTAGCATACTGTACCGGTATTCAATAGCTTGAACCTTAAATCCTACTGAAAAGCTCTTTATCTTTTTTCCTTTGTGCGATTGTAAACTACTGAAATCAGCTTCCTCCATTTTGAAAAGGAGGACAGATGCGTCACTCGTGACGTAACGAATTTGACCCGGTGGAAGTTCTAGCCATATGCTAAATATTTTGCGAAACGAGTTTGACCCGGCGAAAATTATAGACATGCGATAATAAAATTAATATTTTGCGAAACGAATTTGATCCAGCTTCAATAATAAACCGGCGATAAGGCCAAGCATGCGTTAATTATTTTGAGAAACGAGTTTGACCCGGCAGTAATTCTAGACGTGCGAATACTATATTCCCTGCGCCAAAACAAGGAAATACGGTACCTTATCTTCACCATACCTGGTTGTCCAAATTAGACATAATAATGTGTTAATTCCACGACTGTATATATCGGTTGATATCGGTATCGGTAATTAAAGAGTTGGACAATATCGGATATCGGCAAAAAGCCATTATCGGACATCCCTAATCCATATGCAAAAAAATTCATATTGTAAAACATGTTTTCATATAGGACATATGTTATTATTAATTTCCTGAATGGGGGATAAAAAAGGAATGGCATTTAAAACAAAAACGCCAGCTGAAAAGTAATTGAAAGTTAGACAATTGATGAATTCGCCACGTGCGGTTCGCTTTGTTATTGTCTTCTTCTACAGCATTGCAAATTGACGTTGCTTTAAAACGTCAAATTGATGTCGACAATGTTTAGCTGGCTGACTTGGGCTAAAATGGTAGTGAAAGTTATTTTTTCACACAACGGCTGCCGCTAAAAAGCACTACTCAGCCGTCGATTTTTGATACATTCTTAAAGTAAAATGACGGTAAAGCCCGAACGACCACCTCACCTCTGTGTGTCGCCAATGTGTCCACAGCTTGTAGAAATGTACGTACGTCAGCCATGAATTTGGCGTGAGGCAGCGCACATTTCCACGTCAGTCTCATCTTTGCTGTACGCCAGGTTTTTTTTGCCTCAGCAAACTTGTTACATGAATAATAATAGATTTTATTTGTAAAAAGCACTTTACATGCTACAGTGTATTAAAACAATAAATAAAAAGATAATACAAATTTATAAAAATAAAAATGAGAAGTAGCACGCATATCTAAAAAAAGGCTTTTTTAAAAAGAAGAGTTTTTAAGCCTTTTTTAAAAGCATCCACAGTCTGTGGTACCCTCAGGTGGTCAGGGAGAGCGTTCCACCGACTGGGAGCGGCGGAGCAGAAAGCCCGGTGTCCCATGAGGCCCCTAGTGTGAACCTCACTGCACGTCACGACCACACTACCTCCATATGACTTTTCTAACGACTTGAATTGAAGTTGGGGACATTTTACGAACCAGCTGTCCATCTGTGCGCCCCATAGGTGAGCAGAGGTCTGTGGAAGAAGTATGGAGACAAGCGCATCATCGACACTCCAATTTCCGAGGCAAGACTTATGAGAGGTTGCGGTCATGTCTCTGTGTTGCTAACGCCACGGTTCTCGGTTACAGATGGGCTTTACTGGCATCGCGGTGGGAGCAGCCATGGTGAGGGTCTCCACTGCACGTGTACACAGACCAGTTTTTCTCCCTGTATGCAGCCCGTGATTGCGTCATGTACTCTTAGGCCGGCCTGAGGCCCATCTGTGAGTTCATGACCTTCAACTTCTCCATGCAAGCCATCGACCAGGTCATCAACTCCGCAGCCAAGACGTGCTATATGTCTGCCGGCCTGCAGTCGGTGCCCATCGTCTTCAGGGGCCCCAACGGGTCGTCAGCCGGCGTGGCTGCTCAGCACTCGCAGTGCTTCGCTGCCTGGTGTGTACACTTCCAGAGGATCGCTGCACGCCATTGCTGTCTCACTAATCATGGCGGTTGTCCCCTATTAGGTACGCCCACTGTCCAGGTTTGAAGGTGGTGAGCCCTTGGAGTTCAGAAGACGCCAGAGGTCTCCTGAAGGCGGCGATCCGAGACGACAACCCAGGTGAGACTGGAGCACAAGCAGACGTAAAGACCGTTGTGACCGTCGACTGTTGTCGCAGTGGTCTTCCTGGAGAACGAGCTGTTGTACGGCGTTCCCTTTGAGATGTCCGACGAGTCCCAGTCCAAAGACTTTACCATTCCCATCGGCAAGGCCAAGATCGAGAGACAAGGTGACAGGACGACGTCCAAAGCTTGGCGGACGAGGACCCTTTTTAAAGTCGATGTCTTCTGTGCTTCAGGGTCTCACGTCACGTTGGTCTCTCACTCCCGCTACGTCGGCCACTGTCTGGACGCCGCCGCTGTCCTCGCCAAGGAAGGAGTCGAGTGCGAGGTACGAGAGACGCATCCTGCTCGCAGATCACCGTCCACATCTTTTCACCTTTTTCAATAACCCACGTCCTGTGTGTGTGTGTGTAAGGTGATCAACCTGCGGACCATCCGTCCCATGGATGTGGAGAGCATTGAGACCAGCGTGATGAAGACCAACCACCTGGTGACGGTGGAAGGCGGATGGCCGCAGTTTGGTGTTGGAGCAGAGATCTGCGCCAGGGTCATGGAAGGTAGCAACTCACTCAACTAGGACTGTCCCGATACCAATATGTTGCTATCGATGCCAAAATGAATATCGATACTTTTTCAAATAAAAGGGACCACAGAAAAGGTTATTTTGGGCTTTATTTAAAGAGAAAATATTTTGATACATTAAACATATGTTTCTTATTGCAAGCAAAGATCATTTATCCTAAAATAAGGCCGTGAACATACTAGACTACTTGTCTTTTAGCAGTAAGTAAGCAAACAGGATCCTAATTAGTCTGCTGACGTATGCAGTAACATATTGTCTATGAATGTTCTCAATCATCCAGGTCATTGTCATCTCATTCAATCGATCGCGAATGGAATGTTTGGTTTGTCTTAGATCCGAGTAGGCTTCATCAGCTCGTGCTCGGACTTAAAATTGGTCAGATGTAGTCTAGTGGCTAGTGCCAAAACCCCAAATATTTACACTCCAAAAACCAGGAGGGTGTGCCTGGGCAAGGATGGTTTCGCCCTATCGCAGTGAAAAAAACAACTTTTTTGATGCAAACGAACAATCCTACTGCCAAAGACAGTCGTGGAAGTGTAAATTCCCCTCGTTAGCATCGAGATATTGTGTGGCAGAAGGATCGCTGTGGATGGACCACTATCAGTCCAAAATACCGGTAGTCTTAATACCCTCCATTCAGTTGTAAACAAATGGCCATTGCAACAGTCCAATTGCAATCGATTGAATGCCCTGAGATGGGAGTAACATATTGTCATTTCCCATTCTATTATTTTATCAAAATTATGAGGGACAAGCAGTAGAAAATGGATCATTAATCTACTCGTTCATTTACTGTTAATATCGGCTTACTTCCTGTTTTAACATGTTATATCTACACTTTTGTTAAAATGTAATACTCTCTTATTCTTCTGTTTGATACTTTACACTATATGTGAGTGGTACTACAAATTTGGGTATGGATCCAATACCAAGTAGTCACAGGATCATACATTGGTCATAATTAAGGGACGTATTTCCTGACTTTATAAACAATAAAAAAAAGACCAAAGACTGTGATAATAAAAAAATATATATTGATGTAAATGTTGTATTAAATCAAATCAAACTTTATTTATATAGCACTGTTCATGCACAGGCAAGTGGCAAGCACAAAGGGCTGTGGTATCGACTATATACGGCTCTTGTACTTGGTATCGCTACAATGTCTGTATAGATCCACCCATTTGTTTACGTTCAGGAGCGCTAGCTTGCTGTTAGCCGTTTTCTATTGTATCCACCTGAGGTGTGTAGTGAAGCCTGTTAAGTTATTCCTTGTCCTGCAGGGATGATACTTTATATTTTGCCATGGAGGAGATGATTAAATTACTGTGTAAAGACGTTAGCCTCTAGCTAGCTATGCTTTAAAGCACTGCTTGCAGTGGCGCATCAGTGTTTAGTTTCACCTTTGTCGTTAGTTTTGAAGCCAAAATACGTCCAATCTCCCTCTTCTGTCTCTATACTGTTTTTAAGTGCTCTGTGTGTGTGCGCCTCGGCTCATATTACCAGCAATGTCATGTCCGTTAAAAAATTACCTTTTTTCATTCACTAGTACACATATTTTTCGGAGTATGAGTCGCTCCGGAGTAATTAAGTCGCACCGGCCGAAAATGCATAATAAGGGAAAAAAACATAAGTCGCACTGGAGTATAAGTCGCATTTTTTTGTGGAAATGTATTTGATAAAAGCCAACACCAAGAATAGACATTTGAAAGGCAATTTAAAATAAATAAAGAATAGTGAACAACAGGCTGAATAAGTGTACGTTATATGATGCATAAATAACCAACTGAGAACGTGCCTGGTATGTTAACGTAACATATTATGGTAAGAGTCATTCAAATAACTATAACATATAGAACATGCTATACGTTTACCAAACAATCTGTCACTCCCATGAAATCTTATACGTCTAGTCTAGTGGTTCTTAACCTTGTTTGAGGTACCGAACCCCACCAATTTCATATGTGCATTCACCGAACCCTTCTTTAGTGAAAAATGTAACTTTTTTTTTTTAATTCAAGACAAAGGTCTGTTTTTTTACTGGTGCACAAAATGAACCGTTCAAAGAACAAAACCAACAGTGCATAAACTCACAACAAATTACACACCTGCAAATCAGATGGAAAATTAGAGGGAACATTGTTTGGGGGTATCCATAGTACGCCGATAGAGAGAAATTTTTATTTACAAGATGAGTCGGGTGTGTCTTGACCTCCACGGCAGAGGCTCCACCGAACCCCTGAGGCCGACTCACCGAACCCCTAGGGTTCGATGGAACCCAGGTTAAGAACCACTGGTCTAGTTTCTCACGTGAATGAGCTAAATAATATTATAATGTGTTAATAATTTCACACAAGTCGCTCCTGAGTATAAGTCGCACCCCCGGCCAAACTATGAAAAAAAACTGCGACTTATAGTCCGAAAAATACGGTAGAGGGGTACTTCATTAACACCAGTATTTCGTACAAAGCTGGACTTTCACTGTTGGTGCATCTTTTTTTTTTTTTGCAGGTCCAGCTTTTAACTACTTGGATTCCCCGGCCACAAGGGTGACAGGTGTCGACATTCCCATGCCGTACGCCAAAATCCTAGAGGACAACAGCGTGCCGCAGATCAAAGACATCATCTTCTCCGTCAAAAAGACCCTGAACGTGGCTTGACCGCGCCTAAAGAGCAGCTCGGGACACAGCGCCCAACTGGTCTTGACAGTACGTGTGGTCACACAGGTGTTGAAAAGTGATAAAACATAAAAAAAAAACACTTTGTAAATACAGTTCAAGCTTTCCTTACCGACGCACCCGGTCGCTTGACGGAGCGACGTCTGACCTCAGATGCTCTGCTTGAGTCGTCTCCTCCACTGCAGACCAAGTAAACAACTTCCTCCTCTTCAAAATAATCATTTTCCCCTAATTCAATTGGATCATGTCAGTCAACACTCACATTTTAGCCTTTTTTTGTTTCAATCATTGACCTATTTATTAGATATTACCTTTTTTTTAAAGCGCCTCCTGTCACTGAGTCATACCTGGGGGTGAGCTGTAGCTGGAGGTGATGAAGATAAGCAGGAGTATTTGTCGTAGCTTCATTGTGGATGCTTTTCCTTGCTGTAAATGACTGTTACGCAAATAAAACACTTCCTGTCAGCCATGTTGTTTGAAGTGGAATACTTGGACAGCATCAGCAGCCTTTTTTATTGGGGATATTTACAAGTTTGGCTTCAGTTTGAACTCAAAAGGCCAGAACAGATTTGTCCTTAAGAAATGAGACGTATATAAAATACATTTCAAAAATGTTCCCACCCGTGAGAAACTGAAACTACAGTACTTTGAAGTCTTTGTGGAGCTTTAACCTGTCATTTAAACGATGCAAATAAACATGTGACCCCTGTTGTTTCCTCAGGTTAGATGAGCTCATTTTGCCCTCAGATTGTTTTGATGACTTGACAGATGAGGGCGGGGCCTCTGTCCTGCTCACATCAGGGAGCCGATAGGTCAGACCGCCCGACCTCCGAGTGTCCCTTGAGCAAACCAAGTCGTACCACCACCACCCTTCTCTTCCTCTGCTCAGAGCCTTCATCATTGTCCTCCTCCTCTTCCTCGTGCTTCTCTCTCTTCCTCTTCTTCCTTCTCCTCTTTTCCATCTCTTCTTCTTCTTGCTCTTCAGCCTCCTCCTCGTCGTCCTCATCGTCCTCCTCCTCTTCCTCTTCGTCCTCAACGTCATCTTCCTCGATGTCAGCCATCTGATCTTCACTCAGCCTCTGTCCGCCGTTCTGCGAGGAGAGCAAATGTCACTTTGGGCGTGGGGTCGCCGTGTGTTTTGTGACGTCTACTCACCGCCTTGCCGCCGCCGTGCAGCCGGTGAAGCCGTAACCTGACTGTGTCCTTGTTTTGGCAAAGTCCCAGGCTGTTGAGGGTGTCGAGGGCGGCGCCGGAGCAGCCCTGAAGGCGGAGCTTGGCCCCCAGCGCCGCCTGCAGGAAGTTGTTCTTCCAGATGTTCCTGGTGAAGAGCGGGACCGCCAGCGTCAGCACGCTGCGTCGCACCACCTGCATCTGCGCCTCCTCCTGCGACAGCTGGCTGCCATGCACGTCAAACAAGGTCCTTCCATTTAGGCAAAGCTTTTCATTTGGCTCACTTAAATAATAATTTCAATAATGAAAGCAGCAAGTCTCACATATGTTGTCATTAGAGATGTCCGATAATATCGGTCTGCCGATATTATCAGCCGATAAATGCGTTAAAATGTAATATCGGAAATTATCGGTATCAGTTTTTTTATTATCAGTATCGTTGTTTTTTTTATTAAATCCACATAAAAAACACAAGATACACTTACAATTAGTGCACCAACCCAAAAAACCTCCCTCCCCCATTCACACAAAAGGGTTGTTTCTTTCTGTTATTAATATTCTGGTTCCTACATTATATATCAATACAGTCTGCAAGGGATACAGTCCGTAAGCACACATGACTGTGTGTGCTGCTGGTCCACTAATAATACTAACCTTTAACAGTTAATTTCACAAATTTTCATTAATTACTAGTTTCTATGTAACTGTTTTTATATTGTTTTACTTTCTTTTTTATTCAACAAAATGTTTTTAATTTATTTATCTTATTTTATTTGATTCATTTTTTTAAAAAGTACCTTATCTTCACCATACCCGTTTGTCCAAATTAGGCATAATAATGGGTTAATTCCACGACTGTATATATCGGTTGATATCGGTATCGGTAATTAAAGAGTTGGACAATATCGGCATATCGGCAAAAAGCCATTATCGGACATCCCTAGTTGTCATTCATGCGGTCGACCACACAAACTGCTCGTTTTCTCTACGGTTCATTGTTGAAATGTATTTTCAATGCATAATTAGGGATGATGTTTGATAAGAAATGATCGAGTTCGAGCCCATTATCGAATCCTCTTATCGAACCGATTAAAAAAACATTTGGTTTAACAAAAGCTCGCTTTTATTTTATAAGAATAAAATAAAACAAATATTGACTGTTACCCCCCCTAAAAAAATAAAAAATAAATATTGACTGTTGTTACCCAAAGTATATTAAGTGGGATTTTTCAGAAAAACAAATATATACAGTAACACAAAAACAACCTGTCTCTGTGATCACTATAGGTGTATAAATAATAATATAGTGTTAAATAAAATCAGTCCCTTGGGCACAAAACTGAAAATACAGCTCTCCAAAAAGTGCACTTCTGCTGCTATTGGAACATACTAACTACACACACTATGACACTAAGAACACCACAGTCATCAATCAACAATTTTTCCCCCCTTACATGAGAGCGAAGCCTGGCTATAATTGCATATTGCCTGTTCTGTCCTCACTATACATGTTGAGGTTATATAGCTAACAAACAATCCAAAGCAGATTAATCCATTTAGGCTCTTTATTGTTGTTGATCTTGCTTTGTCTTTTCCTATCTTTACTTTTGTCTTGCACTGGACTGTTTTTTTAATTTATTTAAACTGAAATGCACACAATGACAAATGTATAAGCTATGTGATTCAATTAACATACTGAAATGTAATACACAATATGTAAATATTAGCTTCACACAAATATACAGTACTATCCTCAAACAAATACTTCTGAGTGTTGAAAGTATTTCGATGGTGGAAATATAAACATTCATTGAAACAGTGCACAAAAATCGTTTTTCAATAAACATCTTACCATCAAATTTAACCACTTTCCACCTTAATATTGAGTTACATAAAGAAGTTAAACAGTTTACTTACAGACTTATCTTTTCCAAGGCTTGTAAGAGCTAACACAACTTGTCTACTTCTCAATTGTCTCATGAACTGAACTGACGTCGCCAACCCGGAAGTGCCCAAACTAATGACGTGTAGTATTTTCATATCGCCACAAGGTGTCAGTAAGAGTCTACAATCAAATGTGCATAACATTGCCGTCCCACAGGGCATTTCCTGTGGGAAGGGATTCGTTCTCAGGGATTCGAATAAAGAACCAGCTCTTTTTCTTTACTATAGTGGCCTCAATAAAGGGAACCACTTCTCAAAAAGGGATTCGAGTCCATGGAATCGGTTCTTTTCTTATCGAACAACCGGGAGAACCGGTTTCGAACATCATCCCTATGCATAATGTTGCGAGAACAAACGTCCTTTGTCTTTTATTTTAAACATTAGTACAGTACAGGCCACAAGTTTGGACACACCTCATTCAATGCGTTTTCTTTATTTTCATGACTATTTACGTTGTAGATTGTTACTGAAGGCATCAAAATTATGACAACTGTGAAGGGAAAACCATTTCAGGTGACTACCTCTTGAAGCCCATCGAGAAAATGCCAAGAGTGTGCAAGGCAGTAATCGGAGCAAAGGGTGGCTATTTTGAAGAAACCAAAATATAAAACATGTTTTCAGTTATTTCACCTTTTTTTGTTAAGTACTGTACATCAGTGTTTTTCAACTAGTCTGCCCTGAGATACAGTCTGGTGTGCCGTGGGAGATTATCTAATTTGACCCATTTGGGTTAAAAATGTTTTTTGCAAACCAGTAATTTTAGCCTGCAAATGATGTGTTGTTGTTGAGTGTCGGTGCTGTCTAGAGCTCGGCAGAGTAACCGTGTAATACTCTTCCATATCAGTAGGTGGCAGCAGGTAGCTAATTGCTTTGTAGATGTCGGAAACAGCGGGAGGCAGCGTGTAGGTAAAAAGGTGTCTAATGCTTAAACCAAAAATAAACAAAAGGTGAGTGCCCCTAAGAAAAGGCATTGAAGCTTAGGGAAGGCTATGCAGAACAAAACTAAAACTGAACTGGCTACAAAGTAAACAAAAATAGAATGCTGGACGACAGCAAAGACTTACTGTGGAGCCAAGACAATGGACATCCGAACATGACTTGACAATCAATGTCCCCACAAAGAAGGATAAAAACAACTGAAATATTCTTGACTGCTAAAACAAAGTAGATGCGGGAAATATCACTCAAAGGAAGACATGAAACTGCTACAGGAAAATACCAAAAAAAGAGAAAAAGCCACTAAATACAAGACAAGTAAAACACTACACAGGAAAACAGCAAAAAAGTCTAAATAAG
This sequence comes from Entelurus aequoreus, assembly GCF_033978785.1. Taxonomy (NCBI): domain Eukaryota; kingdom Metazoa; phylum Chordata; class Actinopteri; order Syngnathiformes; family Syngnathidae; genus Entelurus; species Entelurus aequoreus. Next base: position 35,538,968 of record NC_084756.1, on the reverse strand, counting down.
TCAGGGGGTGGTGTGACAGTGACAGTACACCTACTTTGAGAAAAGAGCTATATTGATGCATGCTTGGTTATGCTTTAAAGTCATATCCAACAATTGCGACAACAACTTTGTACTGTCAATATCGGCCTCCGGATGTTTTCAAAAATGTGCCTTGGCTCCAAAAAGGTTGAAAAACACTGAAGTACATAACTCCACAGGTGTTCATTCCTAGTTTTGATGCCTTCCGTGACAATCTACAATGTAAATAGTCATGAGAATGAAGAAAAGGCATTGAATGAGAAGGTGTGTACAAACTTTTGGCCTGTACTGTATATCGTGATCGCAATATAGACTTTCGGCTACATGGCCTACCCCTACTGTATGTCTACGGTGTTGCTACAGAAGCACTTACTGGCTGCTCTTGACGAGGGCGTTGACGGTGGGGAACATGGAGCTCAGGCAGGTGGTGATGAGCGGAGCGTGTTCCTGGGCCCAGCTCAGGCAGCGCCCCCACGGGAAGAAGGACAGCAGCTTCTTGCTCGACACCTTTTGGTGGAAGGGACTGTCAGCATGCCGCGACAGCACCTTCATCTTTAGTGCGCGTGAGAAGAGACAGAGGACAGTTGATGAGGACCTCCACAAGAGGTGAGTAGGTCTCTTCCACCTCACCTCCTCTCGCAGCTCTCTGCTCAAGAAGTCCATCATGGGCTTCCTGGCGCCCTTAGCGGACCACAGGGTCCTGAAGGCAGACTTGTAGCAAGACTTGCTTACCAGCAGTGCTGCTTTGCTCTTCTTGCCCATCCTGAAGCCCCTTTTCTTGTGTTGAACACTCACCTGGATGTACACATTGTCAGGCAACTTGAATTATAGAGCATCATTTGTACACAAGGCAGTTCAAAGTGCGACCTACTCAGTGGCCTAGTGGTTAGAGTGTCCGCCCTGACATCGGTAGGTTGTCAGTTCAAAACCCCGGCCGAGTCATACCAAAGACTATAAAAATGGGACCCATTACCTCCCTGCTTGGCACTCAGCATCAAGGGTTGGAATTGGGGGTTAAATCAATCAATCAATCAATCAATGTTTACTTATATAGCCTTAAATCACGAGTGTCTCAAAGGGCTGCACAAGCCACAACGGCATCCTCGGCTCAGATCCCACATCAGGGCAAGGAAAAACTCAACCCAATGGGATAACAATGACAAACCTTGGAGGGGACCGCAGATCTAGTCCATAGTGGATCTAACATAATAGTGTGAGAGTCCAGTCCATAGTGGATCTAACATAATAGTGTGAGAGTCCAGTCCATAGTGGATCTAACATAATAGTGTGAGAGTCCAGTCCATAGTGGATCTAACATAATAGTGAGAGTCCAGTCCATAGTGGATCTAACATAATAATGTGAGAGTCCAGTCCATAGTGGATCTAACATAATAGTTTGAGAGTCCAGTCCATAGTGGATCTAACATAATAGTGTGACAGTCCAGTCCATAGTGGATCTAACATAATAGTGAGAGTCCAGTCCATAGTGGATCTAACATAATAGTGAGAGTCCAGTCCAAAGTAGATCTAACATAATAGTGTGAGAGTCCAGTCCATCGTGAGTCTAACATAATAGTGTGAGAGTCCAGTCCATAGTGGATCTAACATAATAGTGTGAGAGTCCAGTCCATAGTGGATCTAACATAATAGTTTGAGAGTCCAGTCCATAGTGGATCTAACATAATAGTGTGAGAGTCCAGTCCATAGTGGATCTAACATAATAGTGTGAGAGTCCAGTCCATCGTGAGTCTAACATAATAGTGTGAGAGTCCAGTCCATAGTAGATCTAACATAATAGTGTGAGAGTCCAGTCCATAGTGGATCTAACATAATAGTGTGAGAGTCCAGTCCATAGTGGATCTAATATAATAGTGTGAGAGTCCAGTCCATAGTGGATCTAACATAATAGTGTGAGAGTCCAGTCCATCGTGAGTCTAACATAATAGTGTGAGAGTCCAGTCCATAGTAGATCTAACATAATAGTGTGAGAGTCCAGTCCATAGTAGATCTAACATAATAGTGTGAGAGTCCAGTCCATAGTGGATCTAACATAATAATGTGAGAGTCCAGTCCATAGTGGATCTAATATAATAGTGTGAGAGTCCAGTCCATAGTGGATCTAACATAATAATGTGAGAGTCCAGTCCATAGTGGATCTAACATAATAGTGTGAGAGTCCAGTCCATAGTGGATCTAACATAATAGTGAGAGTCCAGTCCATAGTGGATCTAACATAAGTGTGAGAGTCCAGTCCATAGTGGATCTAACATAATAGTGTGAGAGTCCAGTACATAGTGGATCTAACATAGTGTGGGAGTCCAGTCCATAGTGGATCTAACATAATAGTGTGAGAGTCCAGTCCATAGTGGATCTAACATAATAGTGTGAGAGTCCAGTCCATAGTGGATCTAACATAATAGTGAGAGTCCAATCCATAGTGGGGCCAGCAGGAGACCATCCCGAGCGGAGACAGGTCAGCAGCGCAGAGACGTCCCCAACCGATGCACAGATGAATGGTCCACCCTGGGTCCCGACCCTGGACAGCCAGCGCTTCATCCGTGGCCACCGAACAACAAATGACACACCTGCAAATCAGTCTGACTTCTGCTGTTGCCGTATCCGTAACACGCCGATAGAGAGAAGATTTTATTTACACGATGAGTCGGGTGTGTCTTGACCTCTGCCGAACCCCCGAGCCCGACTCACCGAATCCCTAGGGTTCGATCGAACCCAGGTTAAGAACCACCGGTTTATGGTTTGCGTAAAGGCTAACTTGTTATTTTACTTTGTAATATCTGCCTACTGAGCCTATGGTGCTGTTAAATTATTGTGGATCAATTTGCCTTAATTTTTTTATGTTGATGTATTATTATTTAATATATGTTATTGTTTTAGTTGCTTAAGAGATGTTCCTGGCTCTGAATTTGCTCATTGCTATTTTTATGTTTTTGTGCATTATTTGTTGCCGTCATTAAAGGAACAGGTTACTCATCAGTTACTCAGTACTTGAGTAGGTTTTTCACAACATACTTTTTACTTTTACTCAAGTAAATATTTGGGTGACTACTCCTTACTTTTACTTGAGTAATAAATCTCTAAAGTAACAGTACTCTTACTTGAGTACAATTTCTGGCTACTCTACCCACCTCTGTATATAAGTAAACTTTGATTGATTGATTGATTGATTGATACTGCACCAGTCTAGGCAGTTTAAATGCCAAACTTTAGCCTCACAGAGCGATCTGACAGGAGCAGTAGAACTGTGAAACAAGTGAGTTCATCAAGAAAATAGCATGATAATGGTGGTTTATTCACCTGTTTGGCGGAAGGAGGTTTGAGCCACACAACTCTCTTGCCGTTGTTTTTGCGCCAACACTTGGTCCTGATGACCTGAGCGCAGGTTTCGCACACAAACGACTTCTTAGTGACGGCGGCCGCGTCCGGGAAGACCCACTGGGCGGCCTCCGGGGTGGTGAAGGTGAACACGGCCCTCCTGTTAAAGCCCCGGCCCTGTCGCTCGAAGTGTCCGCTGCAGCAGCAGCAGCAGCAGGTCTTGTCCTCCAGGACCCTCGCCCGCCGCCGGCCGCGCTGCTCGCCCGCTTTGGCCGACTCCTCCCCGGCGCCTGCTTGGAGCTCGGCGGCGGTGTCGGCATAGTCGTGCTCGTTGGACTCGGCCTCGCTCGTCATGGTGAGAAGTTGTCACAGACTCCCAACTATGCTGCCTGCCATCTTTGCTACATAGCGGCGAGCTAACGAGCGGTGCAAGGCGGCCGACAAGTGAAGCCTTCCGCAAAGAAGCGGCATCACCGCCGCGAAACGGTGTCTGTAAGTCGGGTGTTGCAGCGAAGCGCGCAGGGTGTGATGACGCAGAAAGTATTGATAACTTCAGGCCTGTTTGAAAATAGTTCAACTGTGGTCAGCAGGAAGTGGATTTAGACAAACAAAACGACTTCCGAGTTTCTGTGAGTCGGCATTGTTTTTACTGCCACTACGTGGATTGAGTTAGTACTACTTCTTCCTCGTCTTTTTCTTCTATCAATCAATGTTTACTTATATAGCCTTAAATCACGACTGTCTCAAAGGGCTGCAGACCGGTGCAATGGACGCGGAGTGGATCTAACATAATAGTGTGAGAGTCCAGTCCATAGTGGATCTAACATAATAGTGAGAGTCCAGTCCATAGTGGATCTAACATAATAGTGAGAGAGTCCAGTCCATAGTGGATCTAACATAATAGTGTGAGAGTCCAGTCCATAGTGGATCTAACATAATAGTGAGAGTCCAGTCCATAGTGGATCTAACATAATAGTGAGAGAGTCCAGTCCATAGTGGATCTAACATAATAGTGAGAGAGTCCAGTCCATAGTGGATCTAACATAATAGTGTGAGAGTCCAGTCCATGGTGGATCTAACATAATAGTGTGAGAGTCCAGTCCATAGTGGATCTAACATAATAGTGAGAGTCCAGTCCATAGTGGATCTAACATAATAGTGTGAGAGTCCAGTCCATAGTGGATCTAACATAATAGTGAGAGAACAGTCCATAGTGGATCTAACATAATAGTGTGAGAGTCCAGTCCATAGTGGATCTAACATAATAGTGTAAGAGTCTAGTCCATAGTGGATCTAACATAATAGTGTGAGAGTCCAGTCCATGGTGGATCTAACATAATAGTGTGAGAGTCCACTCCATAGTGGATCTAACATAATAGTGTGAGAGTCCAGTCCATAGTGGATCTAACATAATAGTGTAAGAGTCTAGTCCATAGTGGATCTAACATAATAGTGTGAGAGTCCAGTCCATAGTGGATCTAACATAATAGTGAGAGTCCAGTCCATAGTGGATCTAACATAATAGTGAGAGAGTCCAGTCCATAGTGGATCTAACATAATATTGTGAGAGTCCAGTCCATGGTGGATCTAACATAATAGTGAGAGTCCAGTCCATAGTGGATCTAACATAATAGTGTGAGAGTCCAGTCCATAGTGGATCTAACATAATAGTGTAAGAGTCTAGTCCATAGTGGATCTAACATAATAGTGTGAGAGTCCAGTCCATGGTGGATCTAACATAATAGTGTGAGAGTCCAGTCCATAGTGGATCTAACATAATAGTGTGAGAGTCCAGTCCATAGTGGATCTAACATAATAGTGAGAGAGTCCAGTCCATAGTGGATCCAACATAATAGTGTGAGAGTCCAGTCCATGGTAGATCTAACATAATAGTGTGAGAGTCCAGTCCATGGTGGATCTAACATAATAGTGTGAGAGTCCAGTCTATAGTGGATCTAACATACTAGTGAGAGTCCAGTCCATAGTGGATCTAACATAATAGTGTGAGAGTCCAGTCCATGGTGGATCTAACATAATAGTGTGAGAGTCCAGTCCATAGTGGATCTAACATAATAGTGTGAGAGTCCAGTCCATAGTGGATCTAACATACTAGTGAGAGTCCAGTCCATAGTGGATCTAACATAATAGTGTGAGAGTCCAGTCTATAGTGGATCTAACATACTAGTGAGAGTCCAGTCCATAGTGGATCTAACATAATAGTGTGAGAGTCCATTCCATGGTGGATCTAACATAATAGTGTGAGAGTCCAGTCTATAGTGGATCTAACATACTAGTGAGAGTCCAGTCCATAGTGGATCTAACATAATAGTGTGCGAGTCCAGTCCATAGTGGATCTAACATAATAGTGTGAGAGTCCAGTCCATAGTGGATCTAACATAATAGTGTGAGAGTCCAGTCTATAGTGGATCTAACATAATAGTGAGAGTCCAGTCCATAGTGGATCTAACATAATAGTGAGAGAGTCCAGTCCATAGTGGATCTAACATAATAGTGAGAGAGTCCAGTCCATAGTGGTTCTAACATAATAGTGTGAGAGTCCAGTCCATAGTGGATCTAACATAATAGTGAGAGAGTCCAGTCCATAGTGGATCTAACATAATAGTGAGAGAGTCCAGTCCATAGTGGATCTAACATAATAGTGAGAGAGTCCAGTCCATAGTGGATCTAACATAATAGTGTGAGAGTCCAGTCTATAGTGGATCTAACATAATAGTGAGAGTCCAGTCCATAGTGGATCTAACATAATAGTGAGAGAGTCCAGTCCATAGTGGATCTAACATAATAGTGAGAGTCCAGTCCATAGTGGATCTAACATAATAGTGAGAGAGTCCAGTCCATAGTGGATCTAACATAATAGTGAGAGAGTCCAGTCCATAGTGGATCTAACATAATAGTGTGAGAGTCCAGTCCATGGTGGATCTAACATAATAGTGTGAGAGTCCAGTCTATAGTGGATCTAACATACTAGTGAGAGTCCAGTCCATAGTGGATCTAACATAATAGTGTGCGAGTCCAGTCCATAGTGGATCTAACATAATAGTGTGAGAGTCCAGTCTATAGTGGATCTAACATAATAGTGTGAGAGTCCAGTCCATAGTGGATCTAACATAATAGTGAGAGTCCAGTCCATAGTGGATCTAACATAATAGTGAGAGTCCAGTCCATAGTGGATCTAACATAATAGTGTGAGAGTCCAGTCCATAGTGGATCTAACATAATAGTGTGAGAGTCCAGTCTATAGTGGATCTAACATAATAGTGTGAGAGTCCAGTCCATAGTGGATCTAACATAATAGTGAGAGTCCAGTCCATAGTGGATCTAACATAATAGTGAGAGAGTCCAGTCCATAGTGGATCTAACATAATAGTGAGAGAGTCCAGTCCATAGTGGATCTAACATAATAGTGTGAGAGTCCAGTCCATGGTGGATCTAACATAATAGTGTGAGAGTCCAGTCCATAGTGGATCTAACATAATAGTGAGAGTCCAGTCCATAGTGGATCTAACATAATAGTGTAAGAGTCTAGTCCATAGTGGATCTAACATAATAGTGTGAGAGTCCAGTCCATGGTGGATCTAACATAATAGTGTGAGAGTCCACTCCATAGTGGATCTAACATAATAGTGTGAGAGTCCAGTCCATAGTGGATCTAACATAATAGTGTAAGAGTCTAGTCCATAGTGGATCTAACATAATAGTGTGAGAGTCCAGTCCATAGTGGATCTAACATAATAGTGAGAGTCCAGTCCATAGTGGATCTAACATAATAGTGAGAGAGTCCAGTCCATAGTGGATCTAACATAATAGTGAGAGAGTCCAGTCCATAGTGGATCTAACATAATAGTGTGAGAGTCCAGTCCATGGTGGATCTAACATAATAGTGTGAGAGTCCAGTCCATAGTGGATCTAACATAATAGTGTGAGAGTCCAGTCCATAGTGGATCTAACATAATAGTGTAAGAGTCTAGTCCATAGTGGATCTAACATAATAGTGTGAGAGTCCAGTCCATGGTGGATCTAACATAATAGTGTGAGAGTCCAGTCCATAGTGGATCTAACATAATAGTGTGAGAGTCCAGTCCATAGTGGATCTAACATAATAGTGAGAGAGTCCAGTCCATAGTGGATCCAACATAATAGTGTGAGAGTCCAGTCCATGGTAGATCTAACATAATAGTGTGAGAGTCCAGTCCATGGTGGATCTAACATAATAGTGTGAGAGTCCAGTCTATAGTGGATCTAACATACTAGTGAGAGTCCAGTCCATAGTGGATCTAACATAATAGTGTGAGAGTCCAGTCCATGGTGGATCTAACATAATAGTGTGAGAGTCCAGTCCATAGTGGATCTAACATAATAGTGTGAGAGTCCAGTCCATAGTGGATCTAACATACTAGTGAGAGTCCAGTCCATAGTGGATCTAACATAATAGTGTGAGAGTCCAGTCTATAGTGGATCTAACATACTAGTGAGAGTCCAGTCCATAGTGGATCTAACATAATAGTGTGAGAGTCCATTCCATGGTGGATCTAACATAATAGTGTGAGAGTCCAGTCTATAGTGGATCTAACATACTAGTGAGAGTCCAGTCCATAGTGGATCTAACATAATAGTGTGCGAGTCCAGTCCATAGTGGATCTAACATAATAGTGTGAGAGTCCAGTCCATAGTGGATCTAACATAATAGTGTGAGAGTCCAGTCTATAGTGGATCTAACATAATAGTGAGAGTCCAGTCCATAGTGGATCTAACATAATAGTGAGAGAGTCCAGTCCATAGTGGATCTAACATAATAGTGAGAGAGTCCAGTCCATAGTGGTTCTAACATAATAGTGTGAGAGTCCAGTCCATAGTGGATCTAACATAATAGTGAGAGAGTCCAGTCCATAGTGGATCTAACATAATAGTGAGAGAGTCCAGTCCATAGTGGATCTAACATAATAGTGAGAGAGTCCAGTCCATAGTGGATCTAACATAATAGTGTGAGAGTCCAGTCTATAGTGGATCTAACATAATAGTGAGAGTCCAGTCCATAGTGGATCTAACATAATAGTGAGAGAGTCCAGTCCATAGTGGATCTAACATAATAGTGAGAGTCCAGTCCATAGTGGATCTAACATAATAGTGAGAGAGTCCAGTCCATAGTGGATCTAACATAATAGTGAGAGAGTCCAGTCCATAGTGGATCTAACATAATAGTGTGAGAGTCCAGTCCATGGTGGATCTAACATAATAGTGTGAGAGTCCAGTCTATAGTGGATCTAACATACTAGTGAGAGTCCAGTCCATAGTGGATCTAACATAATAGTGTGCGAGTCCAGTCCATAGTGGATCTAACATAATAGTGTGAGAGTCCAGTCTATAGTGGATCTAACATAATAGTGTGAGAGTCCAGTCCATAGTGGATCTAACATAATAGTGAGAGTCCAGTCCATAGTGGATCTAACATAATAGTGAGAGTCCAGTCCATAGTGGATCTAACATAATAGTGTGAGAGTCCAGTCCATAGTGGATCTAACATAATAGTGTGAGAGTCCAGTCCATAGTGGATCTAACATAATAGTGTGAGAGTCCAGTCGATAGTGGATCTAACATAATAGTGTGAGAGTCCAGTCCATTGTGGATCTAACATAATAGTGTGAGAGTCCAGTCCATAGTGGATCTAACATAATAGTGTGAGAGTCCAGTCCATAGTGGATCTAACATAATAGTGTGAGAGTCCAGTCCATAGTGGATCTAACATAATAGTGTGAGAGTCCAGTCCATAGTGGATCTAACATAATAGTGTGAGAGTCCAGTCCATAGTGGATCTAACTTAGTGAGAGTCCAGTCCATAGTGGATCTAGCTTAGTGAGAGTCCAGTCCATAGTGGATCTAACATAATAGTGTGAGAGTCCAGTCCATAGTGGATCTAACATAATAGTGTGAGAGTCCAGTCCATAGTGGATCTAACATAATAGTGTGAGAGTCCAGTCCATAGTGGATCTAACTTAGTGAGAGTCCAGTCCATAGTGGATCTAACTTAGTGAGAGTCCAGTCCATAGTGGATCTAACTTAGTGAGAGTCCAGTCCATAGTGGATCTAACATAATAGTGTGCGAGTCCAGTCTATAGTGGATCTAACATAATAGTGAGAGTCCAGTCCATAGTGGATCTAACATAATAGTGAGAGTCCAGTCTATAGTGGATCTAACATAATAGTGAGAGTCCAGTCCATAGTGGATCTAACATAATAGTGTGAGAGTCCAGTCCATAGTGGATCTAACATAACAGTGTGAGAGTCCAGTCCATAGTGGATCTAACATAATAGTGTGCGAGTCCAGTCCATAGTGGATCTAACATAATAGTGTGCGAGTCCAGTCCATAGTGGATCTAACATAATAGTGTGAGAGTCCAGTCCATAGTGGATCTAACATAATAGTGTGAGAGTCCAGTCCATAGTGGATCTAACTTAGTGAGAGTCCAGTCCATAGTGGATCTAACTTAGTGAGAGTCCAGTCCATAGTGGATCTAACTTAGTGAGAGTCCAGTCCATAGTGGATCTAACATAATAGTGTGCGAGTCCAGTCCATAGTGGATCTAACATAATAGTGTGAGAGTCCAGTCTATAGTGGATCTAACATAATAGTGAGAGTCCAGTCCATAGTGGATCTAACATAATAGTGAGAGTCCAGTCTATAGTGGATCTAACATAATAGTGAGAGTCCAGTCCATAGTGGATCTAACATAATAGTGAGAGTCCAGTCCATAGTGGATCTAACATAATAGTGTGAGAGTCCAGTCCATAGTGGATCTAACTTAGTGAGAGTCCAGTCCATAGTGGATCTAACTTAGTGAGAGTCCAGTCCATAGTGGATCTAACTTAGTGAGAGTCCAGTCCATAGTGGATCTAACTTAGTGAGAGTCCAGTCCATAGTGGATCTAACATAATAGTGTGAGAGTCCAGTCTATAGTGGATCTAACATAATAGTGAGAGTCCAGTCCATAGTGGATCTAACATAATAGTGAGAGTCCAGTCCATAGTGGATCTAACATAATAGTGTGAGAGTCCAGTCCATAGTGGATCTAACATAATAGTGTGAGAGTCCAGTCCATAGTGGATCTAACATAATAGTGTGAGAGTCCAGTCTATAGTGGATCTAACATAATAGTGAGAGTCCAGTCCATAGTGGATCTAACATAATAGTGAGAGTCCAGTCCATAGTGGATCTAACATAATAGTGTGAGAGTCCAGTCCATAGTGGATCTAACATAATAGTGTGAGAGTCCAGTCCATAGTGGATCTAACATAATAGTGAGAGAGTCCAGTCCATAGTGGTTCTAACATAATAGTGTGAGAGTCCAGTCCATAGTGGATCTAACATAATAGTGAGAGAGTCCAGTCCATAGTGGATCTAACATAATAGTGAGAGAGTCCCGTCCATAGTGGATCTAACATAATAGTGAGAGAGTCCAGTCCATAGTGGATCTAACATAACAGTGTGAGAGTCCAGTCTATAGTGGATCTAACATAATAGTGAGAGTCCAGTCCATAGTGGATCTAACATAATAGTGAGAGAGTCCAGTCCATAGTGGATCTAACATAATAGTGAGAGTCCAGTCCATAGTGGATCTAACATAATAGTGAGAGAGTCCAGTCCATAGTGGATCTAACATAATAGTGAGAGAGTCCAGTCCATAGTGGATCTAACATAATAGTGTGAGAGTCCAGTCCATGGTGGATCTAACATAATAGTGTGAGAGTCCAGTCTATAGTGGATCTAACATACTAGTGAGAGTCCAGTCCATAGTGGATCTAACATAATAGTGTGCGAGTCCAGTCCATAGTGGATCTAACATAATAGTGTGAGAGTCCAGTCTATAGTGGATCTAACATAATAGTGTGAGAGTCCAGTCCATAGTGGATCTAACATAATAGTGAGAGTCCAGTCCATAGTGGATCTAACATAATAGTGAGAGTCCAGTCCATAGTGGATCTAACATAATAGTGTGAGAGTCCAGTCCATAGTGGATCTAACATAATAGTGTGAGAGTCCAGTCGATAGTGGATCTAACATAATAGTGTGAGAGTCCAGTCCATTGTGGATCTAACATAATAGTGTGAGAGTCCAGTCCATAGTGGATCTAACATAATAGTGTGAGAGTCCAGTCCATAGTGGATCTAACATAATAGTGTGAGAGTCCAGTCCATAGTGGATCTAACATAATAGTGTGAGAGTCCAGTCCATAGTGGATCTAACATCATAGTGTGAGAGTCCAGTCCATAGTGGATCTAACATAATAGTGTGAGAGTCCAGTCTATAGTGGATCTAACATAATAGTGAGAGTCCAGTCCATAGTGGATCTAACATAATAGTGAGAGTCCAGTCCATAGTGGATCTAACATAATAGTGTGAGAGTCCAGTCCATAGTGGATCTAACATAATAGTGTGAGAGTCCAGTCCATAGTGGATCTAACATAATAGTGAGAGAGTCCAGTCCATAGTGGTTCTAACATAATAGTGTGAGAGTCCAGTCCATAGTGGATCTAACATAATAGTGAGAGAGTCCAGTCCATAGTGGATCTAACATAATAGTGAGAGAGTCCCGTCCATAGTGGATCTAACATAATAGTGAGAGAGTCCAGTCCATAGTGGATCTAACATAATAGTGTGAGAGTCCAGTCTATAGTGGATCTAACATAATAGTGAGAGTCTAGTCCATAGTGGATCTAACATAATAGTGTGAGAGTCCAGTCCATAGTGGATCTAACATAATAGTGAGAGTCCAGTCCATAGTGGATCTAACATAATAGTGAGAGAGTCCAGTCCATAGTGGATCTAACATAATAGTGTGAGAGTCCAGTCCATGGTGGATCTAACATAATAGTGTGAGAGTCCAGTCTATAGTGGATCTAACATACTAGTGAGAGTCCAGTCCATAGTGGATCTAACATAATAGTGTGCGAGTCCAGTCCATAGTGGATCTAACATAATAGTGTGAGAGTCCAGTCTATAGTGGATCTAACATAATAGTGTGAGAGTCCAGTCCATAGTGGATCTAACATAATAGTGAGAGTCCAGTCCATAGTGGATCTAACATAATAGTGAGAGTCCAGTCCATAGTGGATCTAACATAATAGTGTGAGAGTCCAGTCCATAGTGGATCTAACATAATAGTGTGAGAGTCCAGTCGATAGTGGATCTAACATAATAGTGTGAGAGTCCAGTCCATTGTGGATCTAACATAATAGTGTGAGAGTCCAGTCCATAGTGGATCTAACATAATAGTGTGAGAGTCCAGTCCATAGTGGATCTAACATAATAGTGTGAGAGTCCAGTCCATAGTGGATCTAACATAATAGTGTGAGAGTCCAGTCCATAGTGGATCTAACATAATAGTGTGAGAGTCCAGTCCATAGTGGATCTAACTTAGTGAGAGTCCAGTCCATAGTGGATCTAGCTTAGTGAGAGTCCAGTCCATAGTGGATCTAACATAATAGTGTGAGAGTCCAGTCCATAGTGGATCTAACATAATAGTGTGAGAGTCCAGTCCATAGTGGATCTAACATAATAGTGTGAGAGTCCAGTCCATAGTGGATCTAACTTAGTGAGAGTCCAGTCCATAGTGGATCTAACTTAGTGAGAGTCCAGTCCATAGTGGATCTAACTTAGTGAGAGTCCAGTCCATAGTGGATCTAACTTAGTGAGAGTCCAGTCCATAGTGGATCTAACATAATAGTGAGAGTCCAGTCCATAGTGGATCTAACATAATAGTGAGAGTCCAGTCCATAGTGGATCTAACATAATAGTGTGAGAGTCCAGTCCATAGTGGATCTAACATAATAGTGTGAGAGTCCAGTCTATAGTGGATCTAACATAATAGTGAGAGTCCAGTCCATAGTGGATCTAACATAATAGTGAGAGTCCAGTCCATAGTGGATCTAACATAATAGTGTGAGAGTCCAGTCCATAGTGGATCTAACATAATAGTGTGAGAGTCCAGTCCATAGTGGATCTAACATAATAGTGTGAGAGTCCAGTCCATAGTGGATCTAACATAATAGTGAGAGTCCAGTCCATAGTGGATCTAACATAATAGTGAGAGTCCAGTCCATAGTGGATCTAACATAATAGTGTGAGAGTCCAGTCCATAGTGGATCTAACATAATAGTGTGAGAGTCCAGTCCATAGTGGATCTAACATAATAGTGTGAGAGTCCAGTCCATAGTGGATCTAACATAATAGTGTGCGAGTCCAGTCCATAGTGGATCTAACATAATAGTGTGAGAGTCCAGTCCATAGTGGATCTAACATAATAGTGTGAGTCATTTTGAGTGCTATTTTGTCTGTCATCTGCTCTGTCGTTGCTCCATATTCCAAGAGTTCGTGCTACATGCTGTATTTGTTTCTTTTATTTTAGAGTCATCTATTTTTGTTTGTACAATTTTGTAGAGTCTGAAACACCGTTTTGTGATTTTAATATTTTCGACTGTCCGGCAGGCGGCGGTAGTGCAGGCCAATGTATTAGTTAAAAAATAGAAAAAATATTTTAATTGATGTTTATTCAAATTGGCAGCGTTATGTTTTATTTTGAAGGGCCATGACGGAAAACGTCGACTGTACGCCGGTAGAGTCTGTCACTGCCAGGTCCGTTTGCGCATGCGCCACGGGCGTTGTAATTTCCCATCCATCCATCCATTTTTCTACCGCTTGTCCCTTTCGGGTTTCGCAGGAGCCTATCTCAGCTGCATTCGGGCGGAAGGCGGGGTACTGTTTATTCAAATTGCCAGCGTCACGTTTTATTTTGAAGGGTCACAACGGAAAATGTTGACTGTCCGGCGGTAGAGACGGTCCCTGCCAGTTCCGTTTGCGCATGCGCCACGGGCGTTGTAATTACCCATCCATTTCCTACCGCTTGTCCCTTTCGGGGTCGCGGGAGCCTATCTCGGCTGCATTCGGGCGGAAGGCGGGGTACTGTTTATTCAAATGGCCAGCGTCATGTTTTATTTTGAAGGGTCATAACGGTAAATGTTGACTGTCCGGCGGTAGAGTCTGTCACTGCCAGTTCCGTTTGCGCATGCGCCACGGGCGTTGTAACACCCCCTCCCAAAATACTATGTTTTTAAACAACTGTTTGTTTCTACTAATAATTTAAACAGTACTTTTTTTTATATTGGTTTTGACTAATATGGCAATTAAATATCGATTTCCGATTTACAAAAACAGAATTATTACAAATAAAAACTACCTCCTGGAAATGACAAACAAATAAGAAAAACACAAAATGACAAACAATTAAGTAAACCACACTGCTAAAAGGTACATCTCAAATATAAACAAATATTAAGTGCAATAAATTAAACTGTTAACTTATAGAATAGAATATCTTTATTGTCATTAGGGATGTCCGATAATGGCATTTTTGCCGGTATCAGATATTCCGATATTGTCCTACTCTTAATTACCGATACCGATATCAACCGATACCGATACATACAGTCGCGGAATTAACACATTATTATGCCTAATTTGGACAACCAGGTATGGTGAAGATAAGGTCCTTTAAAAAAAAAAAAAAAAAAAAAAGAAGATAAATAAATTAAAAACATTTTCTTGAATAAAAAAGAAAGTAAAACAATATAAAAACCGTTACATAGAAACTAGTAATTAATGAAAATGAGTAAAATTAAGTGTAAAAGGTTAGTACTAGAGATGTCCGATAATATCGGCAGACCGATATTATCGGCCGATAAATGCGTTAAAATGTAATATCGGAAATTATCGGTATCGGTTTTTTATTATCAATATCATTTTTTATTTTTTTTTAATTAAATCCACATAAAAAAACACAAGATACACTTACAATTAGTGCACCAACCCAAAAAACCTCCCTCCCCCATTTACACTCATTCACACAAAAGGGTTGTTTCTTTCTGTTATTAATATTCTGGTTCCTACATTATATATCAATATATATCAATACAGTCTGCAAGGGATACAGTCCGTAAGCACACATGATTGTGCGTGCTGCTGCTCCACTAATAATACTAACCTTTAACACTTAATTTTACAAATTTTCATTAATTACTAGTTTCTATGTAACTGTTTTTATATTGTTTTACTTTCTTTTTTATTCAAGAAAATGTTTTCAATTTATTTATCTTATTTTATTTGATTCATTTTTTTTTAAAAAAAGTACCTTATCTTCACCATACATGGTTGTCCAAATTAGGCATAATAATGTGTTAATTCCACGACTGTATATATCGGTTGATATCGGTATCGGTTGATATCGGTATCGGTAATTAAAGAGTTGGACAATATCGGCATATCGGATATCGGCAAAAAGCCATTATCGGACATCCCTAGTTAGTACTATTAGTGGACCAATCATGTGTGCTTACGGACTGTATCCCTTGCAGACTGTATTGATATATATTGATATATAATGTAGGAAGCAGAATATTAATAACAGAAAGAAACAACCCTTTTGTGTGAATGAGTGTAAATGGGGGAGGGAGGTTTTTTTGGTTGGTGCACTAATTGTAAGTGTATCTTGTGTTTTTTATGTGGATTTAATAAAATAATAAAAAATAAAAAAAACACGATACCGATAATAAAAAAACGATACTGATAATTTCCGACATTGCATTTTAAAGCATTTATCGGCCGATAATATCTGCATGCTAATTGTCATTGTACATTGTACAACGAAATTGCAAGCCAACTAATTTAGTGCAAATTCATAATGACACATAAAAAAACATAAGCACATGCTACTCAGATAAATAGATAAAAAATACATAAAAAAATACCAAGCACACAGCTCACATGCACAGTCATTCTTTTTTAATTCTTTATAACTGTAAACTATCAACATTTCCATTTGTAAACAGTGTAAATAACCCATTTTAATCAGAATGAACTTGAATATTCTTTTATCCAAATATAAAATTGTATTTAGGTTCATATAATATAACGGGGACAAGCGGTAGGAAAAATGGATGGATACAATATAACGTACCATGCATGGACCGATGCGGTGTCCGCCACTAGAGGACGCTTCAACCTGGACGCGCAGTGGCCAATGTCCACCACCAGGGGGCTCTCCAAAGTCGCCGAGCGGAGGAGACGTGGCCAATGACGTGACGTCATAGTCACCGCCATGGCCGCCAGGCGCTTCAAAATGGCGGCCAAAGAAGCGACTAACCATTGACCACTTTTGTGTCTCGGCCAGGCTGGGATTTAGTTTGGTAGCCCGCAGGTAGGAGAGGAATACTCTTATTTAATGCTCCTTGATCTGCTAACATGTCATGTTAGTCATAGTATAGCTAACTGCAATAGGTAGAGTTAGCCTGGTAGTGAAATAATAACCAGCAAACTCACTGCAAAAAGTGCAATCTAAGTAAGATGAAATATGTCAAATAAGGGTGATATTTGCTTATTTTCTGTCTGATAAGATAATTCTTCTCACTAAGCAGATTTTATGTTAGAGTGTTTTACTTGTTTTGGTCCTAAATGATGTCAGTAAGATATTACAGCTTGTTGCTGAGATTTGATGAGCTATATTGAGTAAAACATGCTTGAAACTAGAATATCAACTGTTGTGTCATCAACACTCACAAGTATAAAACTACTTTTTTAAAGTAATAATTTCTTACTTCAAGCATGAAAAAAAAAAAAGACGCTGAAAAAGATGCCGAGCGCATATCATTATGTCAAGATACTGGCACGAACATTTACTTAATTTAAGAATATTTTTCAACATATTGAGCAAAAAGGTCTCTTTTTTTCAGTGGGCTAGTGGTTAGAGACCGGGCTTTCTGCTCCGCCCCGCCCAGTCTGTGGAACGCTCTCCCTGACCACCTGAGGGCACTGCAGACTGTGAATGCTTTTTTTTTTAAAAAGGCTTAAAAACTAGAGATGTCCGATAATATCGACATGCCGATATTATCGGCCGATAAATACTTTACAATGTAATATTGGAAATTATCGGTATCTTTTTTTTGTTGTTTTTAATTATTTTTTATTAAAGGCCTACTGAAATGAATTTTTTTTATTTAAACGGGGATAGCAGATCTATTCTATGTGTCATACTTGATAATTTCGCGATATTGCCATATTTTTGCTGAAAGGATTTAGTATAGAACAACGACGATAAAGATTGCAACTTTTGGTATCTGATAAAAAAAAAGGCTTGCCCCTAGCGTGACGTTGTCAGTTGAACATATACGCAAAGTTCCCTATTGTTTACAATGATGGCCGCATGAAGTGAGAGAGATTCGGACCGAGAAAGCGACAATTTCCCCATTAATTTGAGCGAGGATGAAAGATTTGTGGATGAGGAAAGTGAGAGTGAAGGACTAGTGGGGAGTTGAAGCTATTCAGATAGGGAAGATGCTGTGAGAGCCGGGGGTGACCTGATATTCAGCTGGGAATGACTACAACAGTAAATAAACACAAGACATATATATACTCTATTAGCCACAACACAACCAGGCGTATATTTAATATGCCACAAATTAATCCTGCATAAAAACACCTGCGTGTTTGTTATGCTAGCTCCTAGCTCCTCTGCTAGCTCCTAGCTCCATAGAACACGCCAATACAATTCAAACACCTGATCAACACACACAATCACTCAGCCCAAAAGACCGTTCACCTAACCCAAGGTTCATAAAGCTTATATATTTAAACAAAGTTACGTACGTGACGCGCACGTACGGTCAAGCGATCAAATGTTTGGAAGCCAAAGCTGCATACTCACGGTAGCACGTCTGCGTCTTTGTCATCCAAATCAAAGTAATCCTGGTAAGAGTCTGTGTTGTCCCAGTTCTCTACAGGCGTCTGTGTATCGAAGTCAAAAGTCCTCCTGGTTAGAGTCTCTGTTATCCGAGTTCTTCCATCTTGACTGCATCTTTCGGGAATGTAAACAAAGAAGCGCCGGCTG
>NC_084756.1:35375666-35505666 GCF_033978785.1 Entelurus aequoreus | reverse complement strand
TGTCCATGAGGGACACAAGTCAACAACAACAACAACATGCGTGTGTCCATGAGAGACACAAGTCAACAACAACAACAGGCGTGTGTCCATGAGAGACACAAGTCAACAACAACAACAGGCGTGTGTCCATGAGAGACACAAGTCAACAACAACAACAACATGCGTGTGTCCATGAGAGACACAAGTCAACAACAACAACAACAACATGCGTGTGTCCATGAGAGACACAAGTCAACAACAACAACAACAGGCGTGTGTCCATGAGAGACACAAGTCAACAACAACAACAACATGCGTGTGTCCATGAGAGACACAAGTCAACAACAACAACAACAGGCGTGTGTCCATGAGAGACACAAGTCAACAACAACAACAACAGGCATGTGTCCATGAGAGACACAAGTCAACAACAACAACAACAGGCGTGTGTCCATGAGAGACACAAGTCAACAACAACAACAACAGGCGTGTGTCCATGAGAGACACAAGTCAACAACAACAACAACAGGCGTGTGTCCATGAGAGACACAAGTCAACAACAACAACAGGCGTGTGTCCATGAGAGACACAAGTCAACAACAACAACAACAGGCGTGTGTCCATGAGAGACACAAGTCAACAACAACAACAACAACAGGCGTGTGTCCATGAGAGACACAAGTCAACAACAACAACAGGCGTGTGTCCATGAGAGACACAAGTCAACAACAACAACAACAGGCGTGTGTCCATGAGAGACACAAGTCAACAACAACAACAACAGGCGTGTGTCCATGAGAGACACAAGTCAACAACAACAACAACAACAGGCGTGTGTCCATGAGAGACACAAGTCAACAACAACAACAACAACAACAGGCGTGTGTCCATGAGAGACACAAGTCAACAACAACAACAACAACAACAACAACAGGCGTGTGTCCATGAGAGACACAAGTCAACAACAACAACAACAACAACAGGCGTGTGTCCATGAGAGACACAAGTCAACAACAACAACAACAACAACAACAGGCGTGTGTCCATGAGAGACACAAGTCAACAACAACAACAACAGGCGTGTGTCCATGAGAGACACAAGTCAACAACAACAACAACAACAGGCGTGTGTCCATGAGAGACACAAGTCAACAACAACAACAACAGGCGTGTGTCCATGAGAGACAGGGAAGGACTTTGTTGTGTCTTCACTGCACTGTGCTCTGGGAGAATGAATCATCAATCAATCAATGTTTATTTATATAGCCCTAAATCACAAGTGTCTCAAAGGGCTGCACAAGCCACAACAACATCCGTGGTACAGAGCCCACATAAGGGCAATGAAAAACACAAAACCCCAATGGGACGTCGATGTGAATGACTATGAGAAACCTTGGAGAGGACCGCATATGTGGGTGACCCCCCCCCCCCCCCCTCCCCTCTAGGGGAGACTGGATGCAATGGACGTCGAGTGGGTCTGACATAATATTGTGAAAGTCCAGTCCATAGTGGATCTAATATAATAGTGTGAGAGTCCAGTCCATAGTGGATCTAACATAATATTGTGAAAGTCCAGTCCATAGTGGATCTAACATAATAGTGTGAGAGTCCAGTCCATAGTGGATCTAACATAATAGTGTGAGAGTCCAGTCCATAGTGGATCTAACATAATAGTGTGAAAGTCCAGTCCATGGTGGATCTAACATAATAGTGTGAGAGTCCAGTCCATAGTGGATCTAACATAATAGTGTGAGAGTCCAGTCCATAGTGGATCTAACATAATAGTGTGAGAGTCCAGTCCATAGTGGATCTAACATAATATTGTGAGAGTCCAGTCCATAGTGGATCTAACATAATAGTGTGAGAGTCCAGTCCATAGTGGATCTAACATAATAGTGTGAGAGTCCAGTCCATAGTGGATCTAACATAATAGTGAGAGAGTCCAGTCCATAGTGGATCTAACATAATAGTGAGAGTCCAGTCCATAGTGGGGCCAGCATGCACAGGCGAGCGGTCCACCCCGGGTCCCAACTCTGGACAGCCAGCCCTTCATCCGTGGCCACCGGACCTGTGTCCCCCCCCCTCCACAAGAGAGAGGGGGGCAGAGGAGAAAAGAAAAGAAACGGCAGATCAACTGGTCTAAAAAAAGGGGGGGTCTATTTAAAGGCTAGATTATACAAATGAGTTTTAAGATGGGACTTAAATGCTTCTACTGAGGTAGCATCTCTAACTGTTACCGGGAGGGCATTCCAGAGTACTGGAGCCCAACAGAAAACGCTCTATAGCCCGCAGACTTTTTTTGGGCTCTGGGAATCACTAATAAGCCGGAGTTCTTTGAACGCAGATTTCTTGCCGGGACATATGGTACACTACAATCAGCAAGATAGGATGGAGCTAGACCGTGTAGTATTTTATACGGAAGTAGTAAAACCTTAAAGTCACATCTTAAGTGCACAGGAAGCCAGTGCAGGTGAGCCAGTATAGGTATTTATATAGGTATATAAAGGTATATACAGTATAGGCGTAATATGATCAAACTTTCTTGTTCTTGTCAAAAGTCTAGCAGCCGCATTTTGTACCATCTGTAATCTTTTAATGCTAGACATAGGGAGACGCGAAAATAATACGTTACAGAATCTCGAAGTAGCAACCTTGCCACGTCGCCTGCAGCCTGGGAAAACAATCCAAATGAGCAAATTTAAACTTTTCACTCTACTGTCTCTTTATGTTCCATAAATCTGGTCAGCATCTTCCAATTGGCGGACACACCAGGACGACGCTTACTCCAATCAGCGGATGTCCTGTTACCATGGTTCCGAATATGAAGACATCTTCAAAGTCCTCGACTGGAGGGTCGCCAGGCACACGGCACTCCTCTTCTCCCAAGAGTCCGTCCTGGGTCCAGCAACAACCGTTCCGTCAAGACAGGCAAGTTCCCCCAAACCTGATCTTGTCAAATTTGTTGTGAGGCCAGTTGATCAATTCCATTGTTTGGATCGTAGAGAGCGGTGCAAAAAGAGGCAACAAGAAAGTTAAGACGAGACAAAACAAAGAAGCAATCAGGAGAGATGAGGGAGAGGGAAAAGGGAGCGTCCGCCTTCACTGAGTGCCAGAGAGTAACAGCAGGATAATTCTGTGTAACAGGAGTGACTGACTGATGATTGTGTGACAACAGGGCCGGCCCGTGACATAGGCCGTATAGGCAAATTCTAAGGGCGTCGTCCATCAGGGGGCGCCACGCCAGTGCCACAAATGTTGGAGAAAAAAAAAAAAAAAAAATTGGTACTATTATTTCTAAATACAAAAAATAATCCCACGTTAATTAAAATGCAAAGTAAAGCCTATTTAATAGAAATATTATTTGTTACAACATTACGCGCCCCCACCCCCATCCCCCCGCACGGTGCGCCCCCTCCCTTCCCGTATCATGACTCTTACCACATAAAAAAAATCAACACAAGATGTCAAAACGGCCAAAACTGTCAGGTGCCCAGGGAAGAAAAAATAGAAAAGAAGAGGAGGAGAAACGAGAAAAAGACAGAGGTAGCAGGGAGGTAACGTTAGCCTACATGGAATTATTTGTCTGTTACAGAATGTGATAGTAACCTGGCTTTTTAGCATTAAGCTAATGTTACATGATTCGGCAATTGCTAATCAATAAATAGCTAGTTCTGTTTTAACGTCGGGTTAATATTGTGGAGGGGGCTAAATTGTTATGGAAAATAATAATGTAACGTTAGGTAATTACAGTACTCCCACCTTACATTCCTCGGGGACATTTGTATTAGATCTTTTCAGCAGGTGTTTTTTGTTTACATTGTTATTGCCTTCTGGTGAGCTAATGTTTGCCCTGCAGGTAATGGTCACTTTTCCACCCCTTTATATATTAGGTATAGTTGTAAGCCTAGTTGTTAAAGTGCACATCATTAATGTTAATTAAGCAATATCACATGAGAGGGAATGCTTTTTTTTAAATTTGAGCACTGCTGTGATTCGGTTAAAGATAATCATAACATAACATTCTCATATAATATGTTAATTTGCTTTCTTTAAGTAAAAAAAAAGGTCAAAGACAAAGCTATTCAGTTTCTTGTGAGTATATACACTTCACTGCCGATGTGGGGGAGGGGGGCGCCACCTAAAATCTTGCCTAGGGCGCCAGATTGGTTAGGGCCAGGCCTGTGTGACAATATTCACCAGTCATATTCTTTTATTTCTCATTCTTAACATGACACTGTGAGTTTGTCCGAGTCTAATGTTTTTTGACACAATATTTTAGCTGTAAAAAAGTGTCACGCATTCTGCAGTATGTGTGCCTGGTTCCTTTTGTCAAGGAACACTTTAAACATGTCTAGGTTGTTCAGCATTAGTGGTATACATTTGTAAAATGCCATAGAAAAGAGTAAAAGCTAAACACACGATCCAAACACTCACAATGCTAAAAATATTATGACAGACCACCTCAAAAAAACTGAATGGAATTTTACAGAATGTCCATAAAAATAGATAATGTGGGATTTGTAATATTGACTATGAACGATAAAACACTGAATATTAAGAACAAATGAGCGTCTCACCTCTTCACTTCCCAGACAATTGTCTGCAGATCGATCTTTTACAATAAAGCAAAATGCAATAAATATGCTGTAAACTCAGCAAAACATGAACACAAAGGACAAAAACCAACCAGGTAATAATAATCCATATACTACCACTTCTCTGCAGAACAGAACTTTGTTGTAGGAATCTGTTCCGCCTTCAATCGTCTCCATCTTTCAAAGGCATCCTCAGTACAAATCCTCATTTTGTTCCTGGCTTTGTCAAAAATAAGTTGAGAATCGTAACGAGGCCGTTTAGATTTACTAAGGTCTGACATGTTTAGTAACTTTACCAGTGGCAGTAGCCAGACGAATGTGGCGACCTGGATGTAACACACTCACAGACTTTTAAATTGGTCAAACGGAGGAGGGCTGGGCATCAAAATGAAAACAACAACAAGATTTCGGGGCTGTAAATCTACATTTGAAATGAGCATATCCCGGCTGATCTACCAGTTATAAAGGTATTTGAAAGCAACGTGATTTAATAATGCCTTTTGACATATCAGGGCAATTTAATAATGACTTGAAGTGAATTTATTACATATGGCTCCTTTAATAGTGTGGAATGAGAACGGGAGAATGTTGGTTAATTGTGTGTGTGGTGTAAACAATGACAATTATTTCCTTACTTTTGTTTAACGGACAAGATTTATTTTTAAAAATTAGTGCACATACAGGATTAAACAACTCCATTTATTATTATTTTTCAACAATATCCAACATATTCTTTATTTTACCAGTTGCGGGCCCCTCGAAGGATCCTTCGAACACCGTTTCTTCATTCTGTCTCCTCCGCGACTGTCGGAATCTTTCATCACCTCATTGCCAACACGATGTTAGGAAATATGAACGCGCCAACACAACGATTATGTGTCATAACATAACACATACTAGCTAAAGTAGCTCTGATGTAGCATAACAATTAGCTCGTAGCAGTTAGCTCGTCAAGATCAAAGTATGATTAAACCTACCAGAAGCGCATTTCCGCTTTAGGCCCTTTCTACACTAAGTAGTTATCCAGGGTTTTTCCCACCTAACCTTATCCTCGTCCACACACACACACAATGCCACCGTTTAAGACCCCCTACCCCCTCCGCCCGAAAAAAAAAATCCGTGGTTGTTTCCACCAATTTCTGTTTCACAGTCAAAGAAAAGCAAGACTTGTTTCTATAATAAAATCCCAGTAGAAGTTTCAGTTCTTTTACAACATACTGAATGTGCTCCTTAAAGGCCTACTGAAAGCCACTACTAGCGACCACACAGTCTGATAGTTTATATATCAATGATGAAATCTTAACATTGCAACACATGCCAATACGGCCGGGTTAACTTATAAAGTGCAATTTTAAATTTCCTGCTAAACTTCCGGTTGAAAACGTCAATATATGATGAATCATGCGCGTGACGTCAATCGTTGAACCGGAAGTATTGGTACCCCATTGAATCCAATACAAAAAAGCTCTGTTTTCATCTCAAAATTCCACAGTATTCTGGACATCTGTGTTGGTGAATCTTTTGCAATTTGTTTAATGAACAATGGAGACTGCAAAGAAGAAAGTTGTAGGTGGGATCGGTGTATTAGCGGCGGACTACAGCAACACAACCAGACAGAGATGGATAGCAGATGCGCTAGCCGCCGAACTCACCTTAACTTCCTCCGTCTCGCCGATCGCATCTGTGATCGGGTGAAGTCCTTCGTCGCGCCGTCGATCGCTGGAACGCAGGTGAGCACGGGTGTTGATGAGCAGATGAGGGCTGGCTGGCGTAGGTGGATAGCTAATGTTTTTAGCATAGCTCTGTGAGGTCCCGTTGCTAAGTTAGCTTCAATGGCGTCGTTAGCAACAGCATTGTTAAGCTTCGCCAGGCTGGAAAGCATTAACCGTGTAGTTACAGGTCCATGGTTTAATAGTATTGTTGATTTTCTATCTATCCTTCCAGTCAGGGATTTATTTATTTTGTTTCTATCTTCATTTAAGCCCGATGCTATCACGTTAGCTCCGTAGCTAAAGAGCTTCACCGATGTATTGTCGTGGAGATAAAAGTCACTATGAATGTCCATTTCGCGTTCTCGACTCTCATTTTCAAGAGGATATAGTATCCTGGAGGTTTAAAATACAAATCCATGATCCACAATAGAAAAAGGAGAGAGTGTGGAATCCAATTATCCCTTGTATCTAAGTTACGGTCAGAGCGAAAAAAAGATACGTCCTGCACTGCACGCTAGTCCTTCACTCTCACGTTCCTCATCCACAAATCTTTCATCCTCGCTCAAATTAATGGGGTAATCGTCGCTTTCTCGGTTCAAATCTCTCTCGCTGCATTGTAAACAATAGGGAAATGTGAGCAGTCCTTCCTCCTGTGACGTCACGCTACTTCCGGTACAGGCAAGGCTTTTTTTTATCAGAGACCAAAAGTTGCAAACTTTATCGTCGTTGTTCTCTACTAAATCCTTTTAGCAAAAATATGGCAATATCGCAAAATGATCAAGTATGACACATAGAATGGATCTGCTATTCCCGTTTAAATAAAAACAATTAATTTCAGTAGGCCTTTAAGGTATTCATGTGTGATTCCCACAAGCGTCTGTACTGGTCTGGATGACTCGCCTCCATCTTTCTAGTGGTTACCTCCGAGTTACGAAACAGGTTGTTATGAAGCTGGCTGTGGCGTGTTCTTTCTTGACGTCATTTCCTGTGTGGGGTGCGGTCCTTCTGGCGTCACTTCCTCTCCGAACTCGGTTTGTAAACGATAGATGAGTCCATACAAAGTTAAGAGCCGGAGATTCAAGAAATAGACGGCGCACTTACCCGTGTAAAAAAATTATCCAAGGAGGGGAACTTTAAAGGCCTACTGAAATGATTTTTTTTTATTTAAACGGGAATAGCAGATCCATTCTATGTGTCATACTTGATCATTTCGCGATATTGCCATATTTTTGCTGAAAGGATTTAGTAGAGAAAATCGACGATAAAGTTCGCAACTTTTGCTCGCTGATAAAAAAAAGCCTTGCCTGTAGCGGAAGTAGCGTGACGTCACAGGAGCTAGTATTCCTCACAATTCCCCGTTGTTTACAATGGAGCGAGAGAGATTCGGACCGAGGAAGTGATGATTACCCCATTAATTTGAGCGAGGATGAAAGATTCGTAGATGAGGAACGTTACAGTGAAGGACTTGAGAGGCAGTGATGGACGTATCTTTTTTCGCTCTGACCGTAACTTAGGTACAAGCTGGCTCATTGGATTCCACACTCTCTCCTTTTTCTATTGTGGATCACGGATTTGTATTTTAAACCACCTGGGATACTATATCCTCTTGAAAATGAGAGTCGAGCACGCGAAATGGACATTCAGTGCCTTTTATCTCCACGACAATACATCGGCGAAATGCTTTAGCTACGAGCTAACGTGATAGCATCGTGCTTTAACTTCTTATAGAAACAAAAAAAATAAACCCCTGACTAGAAGGATAGATAGAAAATCAACAATACTATTAAACCGTGGACATGTAAATACACGGTTAATGCTTTCCAGGCTGGCGAAGGTTAACAATGCTGTGCTAACGACGCCATTGAAGCTAACTCAGCAACTTAGCAACCGGACCGCACAGAGCTATGCTAAAAACATTAGCTCTCCACCTACGCCAGCCAGCCCTCATCTGCTCATCAACACCCGTGCTCACCTGCGTTCCAGCGATCGGCAGAAGGACGAAGGACTTCACCCGATGCGTTTGGCGGCCCGGAGACGTAGGAAGTCAAGTTGAGGTCGGCGGCTAGCGCGTCTGCTCTCCAACAAAGTCCTCCTGGTTGTGTTGCTGTAGTCCGCCGCTAATACACCGATCCCACCTACAACTGTCTTCTTTGCAGCCTTCATTGTTCATTAAACAAATTGCAAAAGATGTCCAGAATACTGTGGAATTATGAAATGGAAACAGAGCTTTTTGTATAGGATTCTATGGGCTACCATAACTTCCGTTACTCTGACTTCGTCACGCGCATACGTCATCATACCGCGACGTTTCAGCCGGATATTTCCCGGGAAATCTTAAATGTCACTTTATAAGTTAACCCGGCCGTATTGGCATGTGTTGCAAAGTTAAGATTTCATCATTGATATATAAACTATCAGACTGCGTGGTCGCTAGTAGTGGGTTTTAGTAGGCCTTTAAATGATGGTTTAGTGTGGCTGACACGGGGCTTAGGCTAAATAATTATTCGTTTAAGGAGTTACCCGGCTTAATGTAGGACAGGGCCTTAGTTGTCCACTCCAAGAGTTCAAGAGGCAAACTATCGCTGGTGTGACTGTACGCATTCGAGGGACGCTGTAGAATGAGGCGTGTTTCAGTGGATGAAGAATCTTCAATCAATCAAAGTTTATTTATATAGCCCTAAATCACAAGTGTCTCAAAGGGCTGCACAAGCCACAACGACATCCTCAGTACTCCCAGTCAACATTCTCTGGATATTTTACAGTTGTGTAACTAAAGTGTGAAGTCATTTCCCCTCGTCGTCTGTCCAAACAAAAGAGTTACTTTCTTTGCCCGCTTCTGCCATCATAACTTGTTTTTGTTTTGATGTGACCGCAGAACAGAACTTGATGCGCGTGCACGGTTTCGTCTTCTATAGTTTTTCTTTGCTTACAGCACCACTTATGGTGAGGCACTGTATTGTATCATTCTCACCCAGGAAACGTTTCCACCTGGGTGTGACTCACTATTGAGACGCTTTTTTTTCTTTCTTGTAACCCGAAACACAAACGTTGTTGTGGGGACATGCCCCTAGGGCTGTAGGCGGTGGGAGAGATGGTCTGATTGTCCGAGGCAGGAGAGGGGTATGGCTCTGTATGCATGCCTAATGTTGCTGTAAACATGATCCAAAGTATTTTCTTCACACGCTGGTGGAACTTCGGGAGTAAAATCTTTAGATCGGCCTTATTAAAGTCCCTTGCATTTATGTGAACATCGTTTGGGTGGGCGCGCTGCTCTTCATTTACGGTGTTCAGCAGGGGAGAGAGCGATGTGTTTACACTGGCGTCGGGTGGAATATACACAGCCGTGATGATCACAACAGTCAGCTCTCTTGGCAGAAAAAGGGGCTGACATCTTACAGACACGTACTTGACATCTGGGGAACAGTGCCTGTCTATAATTGTCCCGTTGTTGCACCAAATTTCATGTGCAAACCCCGTTTCCATATGAGTTGGGAAATGGTGTTAGATGTAAATATAAACGGAATACAATGATTTGCAAATCATTTTCAAGCCATAGTCAGTTGAATGCACTACAAAGACAACATATTTGATGTTCAAACTCATAAACTTTATATTTTTTTTGCAAATAATAATTAACTTAGAATTTCATGGCTGCAACACGTGCCAAAGTAGTTGGGAAAGGGCATGTTCACCACTGTGTTACATGGCCTTTCCTTTTAACAACACTCAGTAAAGGTTTGGGAAGTGAGGAGACACATTTTTGAAGCTTCTCAGGTGGAATTCTTTCCCATTCTTGCTTGATGTACAGCTTAAGTTGTTCAACAGTCCGGGGGTCTCCCTTCTGCTATTTTAGGTGCCACACATTTTCAATGGGAGACAGGTCTGGACTACAGGCAGGCCAGTCTAGTACCAGCACTCTTTTACTATGAAGCCACGTTGATGTAACACGTGGCTTGGCATTGTCTTGCTGAAATAAGCAGGGGCGTCCATGATAACGTTGCTTGGATGGCAACATATGTTGCTCCAAAAGCTGTATGTACCTTTCAGCATTAATGGCGCCTTCACAGATGTGTAAGTTACCCATGTCTTGGGCACTAATACACCCCCATACCATCACACATGCTGGCTTTTACACTTTGCACCTAGAACAATCCGGATGGTTCTTTTCCTCTTTGGTCCGGAGGACACGACGTCCACAGTTTCCAAAAACAATTGGAAATGTGGACTCGTCAGACCACAGAACACTTTTCCACTTTGTATCAGTCCCTCTTAGGTGAGCTCAGGCCCAGCGAAGCCGACGGCGTTTCTGGGTGTTGTTGATAAACGGTTTTCGCCTTGCATAGGAGAGTTCTAACTTGCACTTACAGATGTAGCGACCAACTGTAGTTACTGACAGTGGGTTTCTGAAGTGTTCCTCAGCCCATGTGGTGATATCCTTTACACACTGATGTCGCTTGTTGATGCAGTACAGCCTGAGGGATGGAAGGTCACAGGCTTAGCTGCTTACGTGCAGTGATTTCTCCAGATTCTCTGAACCCTTTGATGATATTACGGAGCGTAGATGGTGAAATCCCTAAATTCCTTGCAATAGCTGCTTGAGAAAGGTTTTTCTTAAACTGTTCAACAATTTGCTCAGGCATTTGTTGACAAAGTGGTGACTCTCGCCCCATCCTTGTTTGTGAATGACTGAGCATTTCATGGAATCTACTTTTATACCCAATCATGGCACCCACCTGTTCCCAATTTGCCTGTTCACCTGTGGGATGTTCCATATAAGTGTTTGATGAGCATTCCTCAACTTTATCAGTATTTATTGCCACCTTTCCCAACTTCTTTGTCACGTGTTGCTGCCATCAAATTCTAAAGTTAATGATGATTTGCAACAAAAAAAATGTTTATCAGTTTTTGTAGCATATTCAACTGAATATGGGTTGAAAATGATTTGCAAATCATTGTATTCCGTTTATATTTACATCCAACACAATTTCCCAACTCATATGGAAACGGGGTTTGTACATAAATGCAGAGTCCCCCTCCTCTGCTCTTGCCGGCGTCCTAAGTCCCGTCCCAAAGGAGCAGAGTGCGGCCTGCTAGCTGCATCGCAACATCGTAGATGTCCGGGTGAAGCCAGGTTTCCGTGATAATTTACACAGCAGTCACGTACAAAACGGTCTCCAGCGAGTTGTAATTCCAAGTCATCCGTTTTCTGCAGCAGGGATCTGGCATTGGAGAGGTACAGGCTCGGTAGTAGTGGCTTGTGTGGTTGTTTCCTTAGCCTTAGCTTAATGCCGGAACTGCGACCCCGCTTTTGCTTCCTCTCCTTCTTCCTCCTAGACTCGACAACAATCCACGGAGAACCCAGTGGTCTCACTATTTCATCTGGAATCTTAAAAAACGATATCTGGTGTTGACTCCCGATATCCCAAGAAGGTGGGGGGCAGGCCAGGGACATTGATTAAGCTGACAACAGAGTGGAAGTAATTGGTTTTGTATCGTGAGGTTTTGATCCTGGTTTTTGTAGTCTCAAACAGTCAATGTGCAGGGTGGGAGGGTTTAGCCACAATTGCATCTGCATGCCTCTGGAGGTCCAGGTCATGGAGTGACGGTAGATTGCAGCCAATCACCATCTCTGCAGAGGTGATGACACGGTCCAGCCTGAATTTGTCTTTTGCTGTGGCTCCCACATACCAGACTACGATGGAGGAGTGGAGGATGGACTTGATGATGGCAGTGTAGAAGGGGGCACCATCATGGTCTTTGGCAGGTTAAAACTGCTTCAGCTGCCGCAGTGTTAGACTTTACCCGCGTTCTTCAGCTGAACAGTCAGAGGCCAGGTCTTTCTGAATGATTTAACACATTTTATTCTACAAAGGTCACAGGTAAATGTTACAACGCTGGTCTCACTCTCGTAGAAGCTTTATAGGCTGTGTATGTAACTTCCATGAGCGGAGCTTCTACGGGCCAACTCCTGCAAAAAAGTGAGCCTCGGTCAATAATTCGTAATTCTTCTTATAGCCCATGATACAAATAAACATGTTCATGGTCAAGCAAGTCTTTCCAACTGAGAGGGTAGGAGGGAATCCAGAGAAGAAGGCAATAACAGTACATGGGAAGACGGGCCATAACAAGACCCTCTGGAGACGTCAGAGTTGATAAGAGGAAATTGTGTATACTAAAATTCTTAAAAATAGTTTGGGCTACAGATTAGAACATAGTCCAGACTCCCACAGTTTTGTACAGTGAGTATACATAGCCACAACACATCATGTCTTCCCCCCCACAGTCAGATATTTGGAAGGCAGGGGCCACACATGGAGTGTGTCATGATCTGGCAGCTCTGCTGCCGCCTATCGTCTTTTGTTGCAGTGCCTGGTTTCTGAACGCACACCTGATAGTCATTTCCGCCTGACTGGTTAAGCTCTCCAGTCCCTTCACTCGGTGTCAGTAGATTTCCTGATGGTTCACACTTCCAGTGGTGCACATCTCCTCCCCTTTGGCTCCACTCACGCTTCTTGTTCCCTGTGGCGTTGACAGTTAACTGTTACTTCCACACCTTCTGTGTGCTATGTTTGTTATTCACACCCCAGGTGTGCATCCTTAGTTATTTTTTCCTCACTCCTTTTTGAGTGCTCTTTTTGTTATTTGTATTCTTTGTTCTGCACGTGGGTCCTACTCCGGCAAAGCCGATCGTGACAGACTGTGTGCTCCAGGCAGGGAAAAGATCTAAGAGGAAGTTTGAAACAAAAGAGGGTGAACCAACATATAGTGTATTTTAGTGTGTATTTGCTCTAATTTTCTAACAGCATGAAGTTCATCCTCTGCTGTCCTTTCTTGATAAGAAAGGTCATGTTCAGCTCCCTTTAAGATGAGTAATTGAGGTCCGCAGAAAGTGGAAAGACTGCACATTACAAACTGTGGATTGACCAATAATGATGGAGCTGGGGGCTGCTGCTTTTTTTCTAAATCCACAACCATCCCCACTGTTTTCAGACCGTTAAAGTTGTTTTTTGCTGCACCAGGTCACTTGATGGTCAGCCTCCCAACTGTAAGCAGACTCATTCCTACCAGAAAGGAGTCCAATAAGGGTGGTGTTTTTCTGCGAACTTGAGGACCTTAACAGACTGGTGGCGGGAGGGGCAGCTCTTGATGTACAGGGAGAAGAGCAGAGGAGAAAAAAACTCAGCCTTGAGGGAATCCAGTGCTGATGGTCCAGCTGTCCGAGACATTCTTCCCTAGCTTCTCCTGCTGTCTCCTGTTAGGTAGGAATATTGTGATCCACCTGCAAGTGCAGTCAGGCACCTTCAGCTGAAAGAGCTTGTTCTGGAGCAAGGCCGGGATTATTGTATTAAAAGCAAAGCTGAAATCCACATACAGGATTGTGATGTAGGTTTCTGCTGAGTCCAGATGCTTGAGGATGGAGTGGAGGTCCAGGTTGACAGCGTCGTCAATAGACCTTTTGGCTCTGTAGGCGAACTGATGTCTTCAGGAAGTAAAAGCGCAAGGCGCTAACTGACTTTATCACCGCTGTTAGGGCAATGGATCTGAAGTCATTAAGTCCCGTGGTCCTTGTCCTTGGGACGGGGATGATGGTGGAGGACTTGAAACAGGTTGGCACATGGCATGTCACCAATGAGGTGTTAAACATGTCTGAAAAGACTGCAGACAGCTGATCCGCACAGTGCTTCAAAGTGGAGGGAAAGACGGTCAGGACCAGCTGCCTTGCGAGGGTACTGCCTCTTGAAGGTCTTGTTCAATGATTGAAATAGGTGTCGCTGGACTGTTGGGGTGAGGGCTGATAGGGCAGACAGTCGTTGAGAGACTTTTGTCCCTGCTGTGTTGGGGTATGTGAGTTGTGGAGTGGAGTCGTTGGTTTACAGGCTGCCGCATGTCTTTTAAAATAACAGAAGAACTTGTACAGGCAGCCTGTAAACCAACGACTCCACTCCACAACTCATGTACCCCAACACAGCCGGGATAAAAGTCTCTCAACGACTGTCTGCCCTAACAGCCCTCACCCCAGACTGGAATGGGGGGTTTTAGGATTGTAGCTGGTGAGCTGGCTGAGACCCTTCCAGACTTAGCCAGCATCCAGAACTGTTGTTGGAGGTCTTCAGAATAAAGACGCTTGGCTTTGCTCACCACCCTCTAAAAGGTGTATTTAGCCTTTTTATAACGTTCCCAGTCCCCACTCCTAAAAGCTACCCTTTCCTGCCTTAACCATCTGAGTTTAGCTGTGAACCAGGGCTTGTCGTTGTTGTAACTCACCCGAGTGCGTTACAACGGCGTGGTGCAGTTGGGAGAGTGGCCGTGCCAGCAACCTGAGGGTTCCTGGTTCAATCCCCACCTTCTACCAACCTCGTCACGTCCGTTGTGTCCTTGAGCAAGACACTTCACCCTTGCTCCTGATGGGTGGTGGTTAGGGCCTTGCATGGCAGCTCCCGCCATCAGTGTGTGAATGTGTGTGTTAATGTGGAAATAGTGTCAAAGCGCTTTGAGTACCTTGAAGGTAGAAAAGCGCTATACAAGTATAACCCATTTACCATTTATATGTTACACATTGGTCCTGGCAGAAGTCAATATTTGACGTCACAGCCTCTGCGTACTTATGCAGACTGTTTGTGGCAGACCTGAAAGCATCCCAGTCAGTACAGTCCAAGCACGGCTTGGATTCTTCCACAGTTTCACTGGTCCACAACAAGCTTAGAGCTTTCATTTCTACTTGTATTTAGGAATCGGGTCAACCATCGCATGGTCGTAGTGGCCCAGTGCAGCGCGGGGGAAGCGTGATAAGTGTTGCTGACTGTAGTGTAGCAGTGATCCAAAATATTACCTTCTCTGGTCAGAGATTTAATAAACTGTTTGTACTTGGGAAGCCCATGACTGAGATTACATTTGTTAAAATCAGCAAGGTCAATAACTAAGGAGTCCGGGTGTGTCCGCTCCACGCACAGTATCTCGTCGGTGAGAGCGTGCTGTGACCCAGGCAAGTTGGTCCGCAGTGGAATGTAAACACAAAACAGAATGAAGGAAGCAAACTTGCGGATAGAACAAAAAAGGTTTACAATGAATGAAAAAAGTATTCCAGCTCAGAGGAACCGTACTTTTGGATCCCCGTGGCATCCGAACACCAGCCACCGTTGATATAAAAACAGATTTCTCCACCCTTTTTTCCCCCGGAAAGGCAATAGTCTCGATCCGCTCTGAAGAAATGGAATCCTGCCAGCTGCAGCTCAGAGTCCGGTATCAATTCACACAGCTACGTCTCCGTGAAACACAAAACACAGGATGTAGGAAAGTCCCCGTTCCTCCCCAACAGTGGCTGAACTTTGTCCAGTTTGTTGCACAGTGAGCGCACGTTGGAGATAAAGATGCCTGGTGGAGCGGTGCGTTTGCCAAGATGGTGGAGATGCACCAGCACTCCGGCTCTCTTCTCTTCCCTCTTCTACGTCGTCGTCTCACAGCGCCACCAAAGACGAGGGCACATTTGACCATTTGACCAAAATATCTGGGTTCGTACGGGTGCTTAAAAACCTTGAAAATGCTTGGATTTTAATGTTGTGTTTTCCAGGTTTGAAAAATGCTTGAATTCTGGGTGAAGTTCTTGTAAATGCTTGGAAATATTCATCATATTTCTCAACAGTCCGACTCAATAGGCTAATTATAAAATTGAAAACATTTTAAAATACGTTTCCTTAAAAACGAAGGTAGCGGCGAACAGCAACGACGACGGACTGGCAACCAGCCAAGCCCCACTTAATAAAATTGTATTTTATTGTAGGGCACTTGGTAGAGCACATCCACACCACTATTCACCTAGGCGACCACAGGTAAGGTCTACAATTTGACATTAGTTCTTGCCAGTCGGCTTATATGATCAGAGCCAATCTATTTACATTCACGGGCAGGTATAGCGGGGCGCGCTCCCGTCTCATCTGCCGGTGCGCGAACCCGTTAATTAGTCAGCTGTGTCAAATCAAGCAGAATGAAAGACGCCACCGCAGTGCAGAGCGGAAAAAAGTTTAGTTCCTTACAGAGAACCCAGAGTTGTGCCAAAAGTCAATCAATCAATCAATCAAAGTTTATTTATATAGCCCTAAATCACAAGTGTCGACATCCGCGGTACAGAGCCCACATAAGGGCAAGGAAAAACTCACAACCCCAGTCGATGTGAATGACTATGAGAAACCTTGGAGAGGACCGCATATGTGGGTGACCCCGCCCCTCTAGGGGAGACCGGATGCAATGGACGTCGAGTGGGTCTGACATAATATTGTGAAAGTCCAGTCCATAGTGGATCTAACATAATAGTGAAAGTCCAGTCCATAGTGGATCTAAAATAATAGTGAGAGTCCAGTCCATAGTGGATCTAACATAATAGTGAGAGTCCAGTCCATAGTGGATCTAACATAATAGTGAGAGTCCAGTCCATAGTGGATCTAACATAATAGTGAGAGTCCAGTCCATAGTGGATCTAACATAATAGTGAGAGTCCAGTCCATAGTGGATCTAACATAATAGTGAGAGTCCAGTCCATAATGGGGCCAGCAAGAGACCATCTCGAGTGGAGACGGGTCAGCAGCGCAGAGATGTCCCCAACCGATGCACAGGCGAGCGGTCCACCCCGGGTCCTGACTCTGGACAGCCAGCGCTTCATCCATGGCCACCGGACCTGTGTACCAAAACCAAAAGCTGAACGGACAGCCGGTAAGATCTCGCTTTGTTTCTCTTTGTGGGTGCAATTCACCTGTTGTGCTGGTGAGATGTGGGGGGGTGGGGGAGTTGTGTGCATGTAGCGTGCTTAGTCTGGAGGCTAAATACTCACGGTATTTTGTGTAACTGTTGGCTGGTAAGTTGGTCTGATAAATGTTGTAGCAGTTTGCTTCATCAGGAGGGTGAAGTCGCCCAATTTAAAGTGTTGGATTTAACTGTGCTGGAAGGTCCTGAGTTCGATCCCGGGCTCGTGATCTTTCTGTGTGGAGTTTGCATGTTCTCCCCGTGACTGCATGGGTTCCCCCCGGGTACTACGGGTTCCTCCCACCTGCAAAGACATGCACCTGGGGATAGGTTAATTGGCAACACTAAATGGGTCCTAGTGTGTGCATATGAGTGTGAATGTTGTCTGTCTATCTGTGTTGGCCCTGCAATGAGGTGGTGACTTGTCCAGGGTGCACCCCGCCTACCGCCCGCATGCAGCTGAGATAGGCTCCAGCACCCCCCACGACCCCAAAAGGGACAAGCGGTAGAAAATGGATGGATGGATGGATCATTGGCTGCTAGTGCATACTTGCCAACCCTCCCGTTTTTACCGGGAGACTCCCGGTATTCAGCGCCTCTCCCGATAACCTCCCGGCAGAAATGTTCTCCCGACAAACTCCCGGTATTTAGCCGGAGCTGGAGGCCACGCCCCCTCCAGCTCAATGCGGACCTGAGTGGGGACAGCCTGTTCTCACGTCCGCTTTCCCACAATACAAACAGCTTGCCTGCCCAATGACGTCATAACTGTAGAATGATCGAGGGCGAGTTCTTGGTTTCTTATGTGGGTTTATTGTTAGGCAGTTTCATTAACGTCCTCCCAGCGCGGTAACAACACACAACAACAGCAGTCACGTTTAGTCTACCGTAAAGCAGTTCGTCTGCCGAAAACAGCAATGTTGTGACACTCTTAAACAGGACAATACTGCCATCTACGGGATAGCCTCCAGAACACTGAAATTCAAGTATTTCTTTTATTTATATGTATAATAAAAAATAAATAAAAATAATAATATATATATATATATATATATATATATATATATATATATATATATATATATATATATATATATATATATATATATATATATATATATATATATATAGCTAGAATTCACTGAAAGTCAAGTATTTCATACATATATATATACATATATATATATATATATATATATATATATATATATATATATATATATATATATATATATATATATATATATATATATATATATATATATATATATATGAAATACTTGAGTTGGTGAATTCTAGCTTAAATATATTCCCCTCTTAACCACGCCCCGCCCCCACCCCCCACCTCCCGATATCGGAGGTCTCAAGGTTGGCAAGTATGTGCTAGTGAGGTCATAGGATAAACGGGGCATTTTTCTACCGGTAGACAGCGTTTAAGATTGAGTGTTTCACTGCTAAATTAATAATACATCTATACTGGATATGTGTTTTAAATGTGTATCTAAAACAGGGGAAATAGGTGGTTAATTGATTAGGTATTTATGTGTTTGCGTATTGGGTTTTCTGCTGCATTAATCTATTGTGTTTTTGGGGTTAAATTTATTGTATATATATCTTGGTGCATTTATATTGAGACAATTTATTTAAAATCTGTTTTAACTTAAAGGCCTACTGAAAGCCACTACTACCGACCACGCAGTCTGATAGTTTATATATCAATGATGAAATCTTAACATTGCAACACATGCCAATACGGCCGGGTTAACTTATAAAGTGACATTTTAAAATTCCCGGGAAATATCCGGCTGAAACATCGCGGTATGATGACGTATGCGCGTGACAAAGTCCGAGTAACGGAAGTTATGGTACCCCGTAGAATCCTATACAAAAAGCTCTGTTTTCATTTCATAATTCTACAGTATTCTGGACATCTTTTGCAATTTTTTTAATGAACAATGAAGGCTGCAAAGAAGACAGTTGTAGGTGGGATCGGTGTATTAGCAGCGGACTACAGCAACACAACCAGGAGGACTTTGTTGGAGCGCTAGCCGCGCTAGCCGCGCAAGCCGCCGACTTCACCTTGACTTCCTACGTCTCCGGGCCGCCAAACGCATCGGGTGAAGTCCTTCGTCCTTCTGCCGATCGCTGGAACGCAGGTGAGCACGGGTGTTGATGAGCAAATGAGGGCTGGCTGGCGTAGGTGGAGAGCTAATGTTTTTAGCATAGCTCTGTGCAGTCTGGTTGCTAAGTTAGCTTCAATGGCGTCGTTAGCACAGCATTGTTAACCTTCGCCAGCCTGGAAAGCATTAACCGTGTATTTACATGTCCACGGTTTAATAGTATTGTTGATTTTCTATCTATACTTCCCGTCAGGGGTTTATTTATTTTGTTTCTATATGCAGTTAAAGCAAGATGCTATCACGTTAGCTCGTAGCTAAAGCATTTCGCCGATGTATTGTCGGGGAGATAAAAGGCACTGAATGTCCATTTCGCGTGCTCGACTCTCATTTTCAAGAGGATATAGTATCCGAGGTGGTTTAAAATACAAATCTGTGATCCACAATAGAAAAAGGAGAGAGTGTGGAATCCAATGAGCCAGCTTGTACCTAAGTTACAGTCAGAGCGAAAAAAGATACGTCCATCACTGCCTCTCAAGTCATTCACTGTAACGTTCCTCATCTACGAATCTTTCATCCTCGCTCAAATTAATGGGGTAATCATCACTTTCTCGGTCCGAATCTCTCTCGCTCCATTGTAAACAACGGGGAATTGTGAGGAATACTAGCTCCTGTGACGTCACGCTACTTCCGGTACAGGCAAGGCTTTTTTTTATCAGCGAGCAAAAGTTGCGAACTTTATCGTCGATTTTCTATACTAAATCCTTTCAGCAAAAATATGGCAATATCGCGAAATGATCAAGTATGACACATAGAATGGATCTGCTATTCCCGTTTAAATAAATAAAAATCATTTCAGTAGGCCTTTAAAGGGAAAACATTTAATGGTTTAATGGTTAAGGGTTTGACAGCCTAATTAATAATGGTAAATTATTAAGGGCTTGATAATTGGTCGATTTTTTACAACATGTTAATCTTGTGGTGTTTTGTCTTTCAAGGTTTTTCACCTAAAAAGACTACTAAAAGACTGCTGTTTCTTCCTTTGGATAAACTGTTGCAAACTAAAGGAAAAATAAACACGTCTGCAAACACCAATGACATTGAATAGTCTACAGAAACAATGCTTCATTTTCTATGCCCCATTCAGTTATTGATAACTGCCGCTTCAATGTTAGGCTTAGTTTTTTAGCAGATTTCCCGTATTTTTCCTACAGACAGCATTTGGTGACCTCAAACCACAAGGCTATGGATTGATTCACACTGGTTTTCGCCTTTTGAAGGGTACTGGAAAAACTGGAAAATTGATCTTGAAAGTCCTTAAAAAGTGCTTGAATCTGGCCATGGAAAAGGTGTACGAACCCTGGATGATTCCACGGGTTCCGTCAGAAAAGTTGTAGCCCTAATATTCATTAATTCTGAGTCACCATTAAAGGCCTACTGAAAGCCACTACTACTGACCACGCAGTCTGATAGTTTATATATCAATGATGAAATCTTAACATTGCAACACATGCCAATACGGCCGGGTTAACTTATAAAGTGACATTTTAAAATTCCTGCCACACTTCCGGTTGAAAATCTCCTTTGGATATGATTTATGCGCGTGACGTCACAAAATCCACGGAAGTGGTTGTACCCCATCGACCCGATACAAAAACCTCTTGTTTTCTTCGACAAAATTCCACAGTATTCTGGACATCTGTGTTGGTGAATCTTTTGCAATTTGTTTAATGAACAATGGAGGCTGCAAAGAAGAACGTTGTAGGTGGGATCGATCGGTGTATTAGCGGCTAAGTACAATACTTACAGCAACACAACAAGGACTACTTACTACGCCTAGCCGATGCTTGCCGCCAAACCCACGGATGAAGTCCTTCGTCGCGCCGTCGATCGCTGGAACGCAGGTGAGCACGGCTGTTGATGGGAAGATGAGGGCTGGCTGGCGTAGGTGGAGCGCTAATGTTTTTATCATAGTTCTGTGAGGTCCGGTTGCTAAGTTGCTAAATTAGCCTTAGCGTCGTTAGCAACAGCATTGTTAAGCCTTACCAGGCTGAGAATTTTTAACCGTGTAGTCACATGTACATGGTTTAATAGTATTGTTGGTCTTCTGTCTATCCTTCCAGTCAGGGGTTTATTTATTTTGTTTCTATCTTCATTTGAGAACGATGCTATCACGTTAGCTCAGTAGCTAAGTGTGTCACCGATGTATTGTCGTGGAGATAAAAGTCACTTTAAATGTCCATTTCGCGTGCTCGACTCTCATTTTCAAGAGGATATAGTATCCGAGGTGGTTTAAAATACAAATCCGTGATCCACAATAGAAAAAGGAGAGAGTGTGGAATCCAATGAGCCAGCTTGTACCTAAGTTACGGTCAGAGCGAAAAAAGATACGTCCATCACTGCCTCTCTAGTCCTTCACTGTAACGTTCCTCATCTACGAATCTTTCATCCTCGCTCAAATTAATGGGGTAATCGTCGCTTTGTCGCTCCGAATCTCTCTCGCTCCATTGTAAACAACGGGGAATTGTGAGGAATACTAGCTCCTGTGACGTCACGCTACTTCCGCTACAGGCAAGGCTTTTTTTATCAGCGAGCAAAAGTTGCGAACTTTATCGTCGATTTTCTCTACTAAATCCTTTCAGCAAAAATATGGCAATATCGCGAAATGATCAAGTATGACACATAG
The DNA here is from genome assembly GCF_033978785.1 of Entelurus aequoreus. NCBI lineage: Eukaryota > Metazoa > Chordata > Actinopteri > Syngnathiformes > Syngnathidae > Entelurus > Entelurus aequoreus. Next base: position 35,483,846 of record NC_084756.1, on the reverse strand, counting down.
AATGGATCTGCTATTCTCGTTTAAATACAAAAAATTAATTTCAGTAGGCCTTTAAGCGGGGGCGAGGCGTAGGTGAGCTCGCAGGTTCTTGTTGCTACCGTTTCTTGTCAAAGAGGAAACTGGCATTTTTTTTATAACTTTATTGAAATACACCAACAGCATTACACACATTATTGTGTCAGCAACAAATCTATCCGACTTATATCAAAAACATCTCCAAACTTCAGACAAAACCGAAAGTGATCAGACTTTTACAACAAAGGAAGTTTTCTTGGAGCAGCATAAAGATAAATAAGGGGTAATACCCTCAGTGAATAGCAATACATATTTGATAACATTTTTATGAAAGTGGATTATACTTTTTCCCTTGTTGTCCTAATGAGTAACCTGTATTTACAATGATGAGAGCTTATGAATTTAAACTACATCGGCATCAAGGTTAGCCCACGTCACTAGTCCAGTCCGCCTATCAGTACTGTTCTGGACGCAGATGTCTGATGCTGAAGGCATTCATCCTGATTGGAGTTTATGGACCCCAGTGCTCTGATCACGACAGGCCACTCTACATTTTTTCCAGCCCTTGGCATTTCTCAAGCTTTTCATGTCGCGGTCTTCACTTTTTTCAGGGCTCTTTTGGCATACATAGCCTGCACCTGGCGCTCTGTCTGATGCCTCTATTGGTTTTGTGTTAGGTTCTGTTCTTGTGCTGCCATCAATCAATCAATCAAAGTTTACTTATACAGCCCTAAAATCACGAGTGTCTCAAAGGGCTGAACAAGCCACAGCGACATCCTCGGCTCAGATCAGGGCAAGAAAAAACTCAACCCAATGGGATGACAATGAGAAACATTGGAGAGGATCTAGTGGATCTAACATAATAGTGTGAGAGTCCAGTCCATAGTGGATCTAACATAATAGTGTGAGAGTCCAGTCCATAGTGGATTTAACATAATAGTGTGAGAGTCCAGTCCATAGTGGATCTAACATAATAGTGTGAGAGTCCAGTCCATAGTGGATCTAACATAATAGTGTGAGAGTCCAGTCCATAGTGGATCTAACATAATAGTGTGAGAGTCCAGTCCATAGTGGATCTAACATAATATTGTGAGAGTCCAGTCCATAGTGGATCTAACATAATAGTGAGAGTCCAGTCCATACCGGATCTAACATAATAGTGTGAGAGTCCAGTCCATAGTGGATCTAACATAATAGTGTGAGAGTCCAGTCCATCGTGAGTCTAACATAATAGTGTGAGAGTCCAGTCCATAGTGGATTTAACATAATAGTGTGAGAGTCCAGTCCATAGTGGATCTAACATAATAGTGTGAGAGTCCAGTCCATAGTGGATCTAACATAATAGTGTGAGAGTCCAGTCCATAGTGGATCTAACATAATAGTGTGAGAGTCCAGTCCATAGTGGATCTAACATAATATTGTGAGAGTCCAGTCCATAGTGGATCTAACATAATAGTGAGAGTCCAGTCCATACCGGATCTAACATAATAGTGTGAGAGTCCAGTCCATAGTGGATCTAACATAATAGTGTGAGAGTCCAGTCCATCGTGAGTCTAACATAATAGTGTGAGAGTCCAGTCCATACCGGATCTAACATAATAGTGTGAGAGTCCATTCCATAGTGCATCTAACATAATAGTGTGAGAGTCCAGTCCATAGTGGATCTAACATAATAGTGTGAGAGTCCAGTCCATAGTGGATCTAACATAATAGTGTGAGAGTCCAGTCCATAGTGGATCTAACATAATAGTGTGAGAGTCCAGTCCATAGTGGATCTAACATAATAGTGAGAGTCCAGTCCATACCGGATCTAACATAATATTGTGAGAGTCCAGTCCATAGTGGATCTAACATAATAGTGTGAGAGTCCAGTCCATAGTGGATCTAACATAATAGTGTGAGAGTCCAGTCCATAGTGGATCTAACATAATAGTGTGAGAGTCCAGTCCATCGTGAGTCTAACATAATAGTGTGAGAGTCCAGTCCATAGTGGATTTAACATAATAGTGTGAGAGTCCAGTCCATAGTGGATCTAACATAATAGTGTGAGAGTCCAGTCCATAGTGGATCTAACATAATAGTGTGAGAGTCCAGTCCATAGTGGATCTAACATAATAGTGTGAGAGTCCAGTCCATAGTGGATCTAACATAATATTGTGAGAGTCCAGTCCATAGTGGATCTAACATAATAGTGAGAGTCCAGTCCATACCGGATCTAACATAATAGTGTGAGAGTCCAGTCCATAGTGGATCTAACATAATAGTGTGAGAGTCCAGTCCATCGTGAGTCTAACATAATAGTGTGAGAGTCCAGTCCATACCGGATCTAACATAATAGTGTGAGAGTCCATTCCATAGTGCATCTAACATAATAGTGTGAGAGTCCAGTCCATAGTGGATCTAACATAATAGTGTGAGAGTCCAGTCCATAGTGGATCTAACATAATAGTGTGAGAGTCCAGTCCATAGTGGATCTAACATAATAGTGTGAGAGTCCAGTCCATAGTGGATCTAACATAATAGTGAGAGTCCAGTCCATACCGGATCTAACATAATATTGTGAGAGTCCAGTCCATAGTGGATCTAACATAATAGTGTGAGAGTCCAGTCCATAGTGGATCTAACATAATAGTGTGAGAGTCCAGTCCATAGTGGATCTAACATAATAGTGTGAGAGTCCAGTCCATAGTGGATCTAACATAATAGTGTGAGAGTCCAGTCCATAGTGGATCTAACATAATAGTGAGAGTCCAGTCCATAGTGGATCTAACATAATAGTGAGAGAGTCCAGTCCATAGTGGATCTAACATAATAGTAAGAGTCCAGTCCATAGTGGATCTAACATAATAGTGAAAGAGTCCAGTCCATAGTGGATCTAACATAATAGTGTGAGAGTCCAGTCCATAGTGGATCTAACATAATAGTGTGATAGTCCAGTCCATAGTGGGTCTAACATAATAATGAGAGTCCAGTCCATAGTGGATCTAACATAATAGTGAGAGAGTCCAGTCCATAGTGGATCTAACATAATAGTGTGAAAGTCCAGTCCATAGTGGGTCTAACATAATAATGAGAGTCCAGTCCATAGTGGATCTAACATAATAGTGTGATAGTCCAGTCCATAGTGGGTCTAACATAATAATGAGAGTCCAGTCCATAGTGGGACCAGCAGGAGATCATCTTGAGCGGAGACAGGTCAGCAGCGCAGAGACGTCCCCAAATGTTAGAATAATTATGTAGAAGTTATCACACAACTCTTATGCTTAAAAGCCGTTGCTATAGTTATTATCAATTATGCTGAAGTTATACTTTTCTATCTGTGCAAAGGCACACAACGGGTAATCTTGCTTTGCGAGTTGTCTCGTGTCTGCAGTCTGTTTCCAGACCCTGCCTGCTGACAACCAAGGACGGACATCGAGTACCTCGGCGCGGACAGGACAGAGACAGGGCGAGATCACGAGTGTCAGCAAATTTCCATTCTGAATAATCATGTATTGTGTCTACTGAGGGCACTTGGGGGGCGTGGTTGGGGCGTGGCTAAGGGCGTGGTTAAGAGGAGAGTATATTTACAGCTAGAATTCACCAAATCAAGTATTTCATATATATATATATAATATATATATGTATGAAATACTTGACTTTCAGTTAATTCTAGCTATATATTTTATTTTATTTTATTTTTTATTTGATTATACATATAAATAAAAGACATACTTGAATTTCAGTGTTCTGCAGGCTATCCAGTAGGTGGCAGTATTGTCCTGTTCAAGAGCGTCACAACATTGCTGTTTACTGCAGACGAACTGCTTTACGGTAGACTAAACGTGACTGCTGTTGTTGTGTGTTGTTACCGCGCTGGGAGGACGTTAATGAAACTGCCTAACAATAAACCCACATAAGAAACCAAGAACTCTCCCTCCTTGTTGTGCACTCTACTCTCTAAAAGCCGTAGATGTTATGACGTCATTGGGCAGGCAAGCTGCTGGGAAAGCGGACGTGAGAACAGGCTGTCCCCACTCAGGTCCGCATTGAGCTGGAGGGGGCGTGGCCTCCAGCTCCGGCTGAATACCGGGAGTTTGTCGGGAGAAGGGAGGTTGTCGGGAGAGGCGCTGAATACCGGGATTCTCCCGCTAAAAACGGGAGGGTTGGCAAGTATGACAAGAACTGAACATTTTGCCTAGGCCAGAGTCTTCATTAGGGCTGCGTTTACATTTGTAAAAAAAAGATACTTGGTGGGGTCTGGTTTGCGTTCACACTTGTGTTTTTGTCAGTGGACCAAACAAAGCCCTCAGTTTTAAGGTGTGGAGTCTGCCTATTTATGCCTCTGGCAGGTGTGTCCCCGGGGGGTGATCACATGAGAGTTGCTGTTGCTGGTGAACGACCATCCTGCATACCAGTAGATCATTTGCCTAGCTGTTGGAAAACACAGCTTGTTAGTGGCCACTCTTCCTGTGGAAATAAACAATCTTTGGGAATGTCAGGACATTGTTGTAAGCAGAGGTGATGGTGCAAACCTCCTTTATCATTTGTTGTCCTGAAATTAATGTTGCTTTTGAAAATGCAAATTGACTGCTGACTCTGGGCCTGAGGAAACTGCTCTCTTATGTGTTTGTACGAGAGTTGCTTGGTCTCTTCAAAGTAGAAGTCATTGCGCTCCTGACTACACTGCATGTCTTAAAGTACTTTGCCGAGTTCTCACTGGCCCTCAGTGAAGGCGGACGCTCCCTTGTCCCTCTCCCTTATCTCCCCTGCTTGCTTCTTTGTTTTGTCTTGCCTTGAAAATCTAAACAATGGAATTAATCAACTTGCCTCTCAACGAAATTGACAAGATCTTGGGGTTGGGGGAACTTGCCTGTCCTGACGGAACGGTTGTTGCTGGACCCTTTGGGTCGAGGACGTTGAGGATATCTACATATTCGGAAGCATGATAACGGGACATCTGCTGATTGGAGTAAGCGTTGCTCTGGGTATCGACAAATTGGAAGATGCTGGCAGCCGTTCAAGGTACCCTGAAGCTGCCACAGTTGATTGGAGGATGCGAGCAGAACTGTGGGCGATTTTGGAAAAAACTGCAATTTTTGGCGACATCTTGGAGACGCCGGCTGCTCTGGTGGTGAAGAATGATAACTTTGAGCACCAGAAATAGACAGTTAAAGGCCTACTGAAAGCCACTACTAGCGACCACGCAGTCTGATAGTTTATATATCAATGATGAAATCTTAACATTGCAACACATGCCAATACGGCCAGGTTAGATTAGTAAAGTGCAATTTTAAATTTCCCGCGAAATATTCTGCTGAAAACGTCTCGGTATGATGACGTTTGCGCGTGACGTCACGGATTGTAGCGGACATTTTGGGACAGCATTGTGGCCAGCTATTAAGTCGTCTGTTTTCGTCGCAAAATTCCACAGTATTCTGGACATCTTTTTTGGTGAATCTTTTGCAATTTGTTCAATGAACAATGGAGACAGCAAAGAAGAAAGCTGTAGGTGGGAAGCGGTGTATTAGCGGCCGGCTGCAGCAACACAAACACGTAGCCGGTGTTTCATTGTTTACATTCCTGAAAGATGACAGTCAGGCTTTACCATTGGCCTGTGGAGAACTGGGACAACAGAGAATCTTACCAGGAGGACTTTGAGTTGGATACGCAGACGCGGCACCGTGAGTACGCAACCAGAATGTTGCCATAAGCATTTTGTTTAATTTGTATGTGTAACGCAGTACGCAGCTGCGGCTTCCAAACATTTGATCGCTTGCCCGTACGTGCGTGCCGCTATGTGCATGTCACGTACGTAACTTTGGGGAAATATATGTGCTGTATGAACTTTACGGAGGTGAAAAATACTTTGGGCTGTGGGATTGAGTGTGTTGTGCGGGTGTTTAGGTAGTATTGGCGGGTTATATGGACGGGAGGGGGGAGGTGTTTGTTATTCGGGATTAATTTGTGGCATATTAAATCATACTTGCCAACCTTAAGACCTCCAATATGTGTGTTTGTTATTCGGGATTAATTTGTGGCAACTTAAATCATACTTGCCAACCTTGAGACCTCCAATATCGGGGGGGGGGGGGGGCGTGGTTATTTACAGCTAGAATTCACCAACTCATGCCAATACGGCCGGGTTAACTTATAAAGTGACACTTTAAATTTCCAGCGAAACTTCCGGTTGAAAACATCTATGTATGATGACGTATGCGCATCTATGATCGGGTGAAGTCTTTCGTCGCTCCGTCGATCGCTGGAACGCAGGTGAGCACGGGTGTTGATGAGCAGATGAGGGCTGGCTGGTGTAGGTGGATAGCTAATGTTTTTAGCATAGCTCTGTGAGGTCCCGTTGCTAAGTTAGCTTCAATGGCGTCGTTAGCAACAGCATTGTTAAGCTTCGCCAGGCTGGAAAGCATTAACCGTGTAGTTACATGTCCATGGTTTAATAGTATTGTTGATTTTCTGTCAAGGGGCGCCGCTAGGGATTTTGGGCCCCATGAAAAGAATCTTTACAGGGCCCCCTGTATTATAATTTCATCATCATTAGGGGCCTCTCTGGGCCCCCCTCCATCATGGGCCCCTAGAATCCGTCTCCTTTACCCCCCCTCTTCGGCGCCCCTGTTTCTATCTATCCTTCCAGTCAGGGGTTTATTTCTTTTGTTTCTATCTGCAGTTAAGCCCGATGCTATCACGTTAGCTCCGTAGCTAAAGTGCTTCGCCGATGTATTGTCGTGGAGATAAAAGTCACTGTGAATGTCCATTTCGCGTTCTCCACTCTCATTTTCAAGAGGATATAGTATCCGAGGTGGTTTAAAATACAAATCCGTGATCCACAATAGAAAAAGGAGAAAGTGTGGAATCCAATGAGCCAGCTTGTACCTAAGTTACGGTCAGAGCGAAAAAAGATGCGTCCTGCACTGCCCTCTAGTCCTTCACTCTCATGTTCCTCATCCACGAATCTTTCATCCTCGCTCAAATTAATGGGGTAATCGTCGCTTTCTCGGTCCGAATCGCTCTCGCTGCTGGTGTAAACAAAAGCCCTTCAACCTGTGACGTCACAGGCTTTTTTTTATCAGAGACCAAAACTTTATCGTCGATGTTCTCTACTAAATCCTTTCAGCAAAAATATGGCAATACCGCAAAATGATCAAGTATGACACATAGAAAGGATCTGCTATCCCCGTTTAAATAAATAAAAATTCATTCCAGTAGGCCTTTAAGTGTGAAAGTTTGAATTTATTTCCGCTCGCTCAGACATAAACATTCTAATTTGGATTGTGTTCCCTGGCTGCAAGCGACGTGACAAGGTCATTGCTTTGAGATTCGCCCAGAGGACTGCAGTGAAGACTCAAAAAAAAAACCCTCCTTCCTTGTCTCTCATGGACACACGCCTGTTGTTGTTGACTTTTGTTGGACTGACTGGTGCTATCATGTTTGCGAGAGCACCAAGGCCGCGAAACAGCCACTCCGCAGGCTTACACACACAAATACACACCACACACACGTGGACCAATTCCTCTCCCATCCCACGCCTTCGATGCTTCACCCCACGTGGTATGACGGAAAAGGGATCAGCGCCCCAAGTGGCTGGCAGCTTCAGGACGGATGCCCGCCCCCTAACCCCTCGTTGCAAGTCCCATGTTGTATGTCGTAACATGTCTATGTGCTTTGCTATGGAGTTTTTTTTTCTCTCACTCCAGATTGAGCCCACTCTGAAATGTACTTTTTTATTCCCATCCTCCCCCAGCGTCCACCAGTTTTCCCGCCTTTTACGGGGCGCTGTAAGTGGCGACCCATCACCGTTCCTGTTCTGTTCCCTGTACAACGTGTGTCTGATATTGAACGGGTTTGTGGTGAAAATGAAATGTCGTTGTATTTGTGCAACGACAATAAAGAGCATACCATACTATACCATACCATACCATACCATACCATACCAGTTTGCCTCTTGGGATTTTTTTCTTGGGCTCAACCTGGTTTTGTCTAAGTGTATCAGTTGGGTTTGACATGCTTTGGTATAAATCAGTCTGAGTTTCTCTGACAAATGTTACGATTTAGACTACCTTTAAAGGCCTACTGAAATGAATTTTTTTTATTTAAACGGGGATAGCAGATCCATTCTATGTGTCATACTTGATCATTTCGCGATATTGCCATATTTTTGCTGAAAGGATTTAGTAGAGAAAATCGACGATAAAGTTCGCAACTTTTGCTCGCTGATAAAAAAAAGCCTTGCCTGTAGCGGAAGTAGCGTGACGTCACAGGAGCTAGTATTCCTCACAATTCCCCGTTGTTTACAATGGAGCGAGAGAGATTTGGAGCGACAAAGCGACGATTAACCCATTAATTTGAGCGAGGATGAAAGATTTGTGGATGAGGAACGTTAGAGTGAAGAACTAGAGGCAGTGCAGGACGTATCTTTTTTCGCTCTGACCGTAACTTAGGTACAAGCTGGCTCATTGGATTCCACACTCTCTCCTTTTTCTATTGTGGATCACGGATTTGTATTTTAAACCACCTCGGATACTATATCCTCTTGAAAATGAGAGTCGAGCATGCGAAATGGACATTCAAAGTGACTTTTATCTCCACGACAATACATCGGTGACACACTTAGCTACTGAGCTAACGTGATAGCATCGTTCTCAAATGAAGATAGAAACAAAAGAAATAAATCCCTGACTGGAAGGATAGACAGAAGATCAACAATACTATTAAACCATGTACATGTAACTACACGGTTAATAATTCTCAGCCTGGTAAAGCTTAACAATGCTGTTGCTAACGACGCTAAGGCTAATTTAGCAACTTAGCAACCGGACCTCACAGAGCTATGATAAAAACATTAGCGCTCCACCTACGCCAGCCAGCCCTCATCTGCCCATTCATCAGCCGTGCTCACCTGCGTTCCAGCGATCGACGGTGCGGCGAAGGACTTCATCCGTGGGTTTGGCTAGCTGCTAAGTCCTTGTTGTGTTGCTACAGCCAGCCGCTAATACACCGATCGATCCCACCTACAACGTTCTTCTTTGCAGCCTCCATTGTTCATTAAACCAATTGCAAAAGATTCACCAACACGGATGTCCAGAACACTGTGGAATTATGAAATGAAAACAGAGCTTGTTGTATAGGATTCTCCGGGCTCCGAATACTTCCCTTGTCCTCGTGACGTCACACGCATACGTCAGCATAATAAAACGTTTTTAACAGGAAGTGTGGCGGGAAATTTAAAATGTCACTTTATAAGTTAACCCGGCCGTATTGGCATGTGTTGCAATGTTAAGATTTCATCATTGATATATACTACCGTTCAAAAGTTTGGGGTCACATTGAAATGTCCTTATTTTTGAAGGAAAAGCACTGTACTTTTCAACGAAGATAACTTTAAACTAGTCTTAACTTGAAAGAAATACACTCTATACATTGCTAATGTGGTAAATGACTATTCTAGCTGCAAATGTCTGGTTTTTGGTGCAATATCTACATAGGTGTATAGAGGCCCATTTCCAGCAACTATCACTCCAGTGTTCTAATGGTACAATGTGTTTGCTCATTGGCTCAGAAGGCTAATTGATGATTAGAAAACCCTTGTGCAATCATGTTCACACATCTGAAAACAGTTTAGCTCGTTACAGAAGCTACAAAACTGACTTCCCTTTGAGCAGATTGAGTTTCTGGAGCATCACATTTGTGGGGTCAATTAAACGCTCAAAATGGCCAGAAAAAGAGAACTTTCATCTGAAACTCGACAGTCTATTCTTGTTCTTAGAAATGAAAGCTATTCCACAAAATTGTTTGGGTGACCCCAAACTTTTGAACGGTAGTGTATAAACTATCAGACTGCGTGGTCGCTAGTAGTGGCTTTCAGTAGGCCTTTAAGGATTGCTTATATAATATTCATGGATAATAAAGATTAGCATAGAATATAGTATGGAAGCGATTAACTTATGTTGTAACTTCTGACCTGGTTTTTAATGATGACTAAGCAGATGCGTAGACCTTTGACTAACTTTTAGTCCGACGCACAATGTCTTGTTCAACATTTAGGTGTGAATGGGGGAAAGAACTAAGGCAAGTATGTTCTTCATTAGACTGCCTATGAAGGTTCTCATTCATCCAAGTCCTTGTCATCTCAGGGCGTTCAATCGTTCGCAACTGGACTGCTTGGTTTGTCTCGGAAGAGGTTTCGCCGCTCATTCGAGTAGGCTTCATCAGATCGTGCTCATAGACTTAGATCTAGTCCAAAAAAGTCTTGGACTAATAAAGCCTACTCTGACGAGCGGCGAAACGTCTTCCGAGACAAACCAAGCAGTCCAGTTGCGAATGACTGAACGCCCTGAGATCCATTGGACTGGTTGTCATGGACTTTGCTGAGTCGCTGATCAAATCAATTTGATCAAATCACTAAGCTCAGACGAGACTTGTGAAGTGATCAATAAAAAAGACAAATAAGGTCATCAGAAGCTGACAATTGCTGCTTTGTGAAACTCCCCTCTTCCCCAACAGAATCTGACCATGGAAGTTCTTGCATCCACACGAGCCAGCGTGTGTTGGCGACATGTGTCGACAACAACCCACAGAGCCTCTGTAAGTATAAGTCTTTGTGATAAATCTAACTAATGGAATATTAAAAAGAGTGTCTGACAAAGTTCTTCTCCCTCTAATCAAAACGAACATGCCACGATTGGACTGAGTCAAAGTCTTAGAAGTCCGTCGCCGAACACAAACCAGCCCCATTTGAACTGATACTAATAACAAGTCGGTACATTAAAATAGGTCATACTTGCCAACCCTCCCGTTTTTAGCGGGAGAATCCCGGTATTCATCGCCTCTCCCGACAACCTCCCGGCAGAGATTTTCTCCCGACAAACTCCCGGTATTCAGCCGGAGCTGGAGGCCACGCCCCCTCCAGCTCAATGCGGACCTGAGACTGAGTGGGGACAGCCTGTTCTCACGTCCGCTTTCCCACAATATAAACAGCTTGCCTGCCCAATGACGTCATAACATCTAGGGCTTTTAGAGAGTAGAGTGCACAACTGCGCACACAACAAGGAGACGAAGCAGAAGAACGAGGAAATTACAGACATGGCGACGCCGTCGACGAGCAAGATGAAGAAGTACGTTTGCAAGTTCCAAAACGAATGAAAACAAGAATTTTAGTTCATCCAGGACAGTTCGAAGGGGAAGGGGTATGTTGCCTGTAAATATGTAGAACAGACTTCTCCATTGAACACGGTGGCCGAAATTATATACTCATCATGAACGGAGAAGTTAAACAGGACAATACTGCCATCTAATGGATAGCCACCGGAACACTGAAATTCAAGTATTTCTTTTATTTATATGTAAATAAAATAAATATATATATATTTATTTAGAACACTGGAGTGATAGTTGCTGGAAATGGGCCTCTATACACCTATGTAGATATTGCACCAAAAAGCAGACATTTGCAGCTAGAATAGTCATTTAGCACATTAGCAATGTATAGAGTGTATTTCTTTAAAGTTAAGACTAGTTTAAAGTTATCTTCATTGAAAAGTACAGTGCTTTTCCTTCAAAAATAAGGACATTTCAACGTGACCCCAAACTTTTGAACGGTAGTGTATGTTGTTCCAAAAGCTGTATGTACCTTTCAGCATTAATGGTGCCTTCACAGATGTGTAAGTTACCCATGCCTTGGGCACTAATACACCCCCATACCATCACACATGCTGGCTTTTCAACTTTGCGTCGATAACAGTCTGGATGGTTCGCTTCCCCTTTGGTCCGGATGACACGATGTCGAATATTTCCAAAAACAATTTGAAATGTGGACTCGCCAGACCACAGAACACTTTTCCACTTTGCATGAGTCCATCTTAGATGATCTCGGGCCCAGAGAAGCCGGTGGCGTTTCTGGGTGTTGTTGATAAATGGCTTTCGCTTTGCATAGTGGAGTTTTAACTTGCACTTACAGATGTAGCGACCAACTGTATTAAGCGACAGTGGTTTTCTGAAGTGTTCCTGAGCCCATGTGGTGATATCCTTTAGAGATCGATGTCAGTTTTTGATACAGTGCCGTCTGAGGGATCGAAGGTCACGCTCATTCAATGTTGGTTTCCGGCCATGCCGCTTGCGTGCAGTGATTTCTCCAGATTCTCTGAACCTTTTGATGATATTATGGACCGTAGATGTTGAAATCTGGCATCAAATTCTAAAGTTAATGATTATTTGGAAAAAAAAAAAAAAAGTTTATCAGTTTGAACATCAAATATGTTGTCTTTGTAGCATATTCAACTGAATATGGGTTGAAAATGATTTGCAAATCATTGTATTCCGTTTATATTTACATCTAACACAATTTCCCAACTCATATGGAAACGGGGTTTGTACATAGACAGGTGTGTGCCTTTCCAAATCATGTCCAACCAACTGAATTTACCACAGGTGGACTCCAATTAAGCTGTAGGAACATCTCAAGGATGATCAGTTGAAACAGGATGCACCTCATCTCACTTTCGAGCTTCATGCCAAACGCTGTGAATACTTATGTAAGTGTGAAGTTTAAGGGAAAAAATCGATGTATTCCATTTTGGAATAAGGCTGTAACATAAAATGTGGAAAAAGTGAAGCGCTGTGACTACTTTTCGGATGCACTGTAGTTGTTCCGGACTTCCTTTAACATGTTTGTGATCTGACACGGACTATCAAAATGGACCCCAGAAGCAGAGAGGCAGAGCAGTGCGTTAGGAAGTCTTCAGGCAGACTGAATAAGACGGAGCACAGGACAATACAAAGTAAACAAAAAACAAAAGAATGGTTGTTGGCGAGGGGTAGATCGGTGTGGTCTTCAGTGTTCGCGGTGAAGGACGCCGTGGAAAGCGACAAGCAGGTGTGAGCAGTCAGATTAAGTAGCCAGAGATGATAGCCCACAGGTGTGCTTTGTGCTCTCGCATTCCCCCGGCGTCATGGCAACTGGGGGCCGAGAGAGAAAGCAGAGCCAGGGCAAGACGAACCAGGACCGGAACAATGAAAACCTTATTTTTTAATGTAAATGAACAAGAAATACATCAAATATACACAAAGTGCCTATCAAAAATTATTTATTTGATTTATGTTGTAGACTGAAAACATTAGGTATGTCATTTCAGCTTTTATTTTCAGGTTTTTACTTATGGATCTAATGCACAACTTAAAATACATAAATAAATATTCATTTTATTTTCATATTATTATTATTGTTATACGTGCACCTCTGCAAAATATTGTATTCTTTTTAACATGAAGGAAAACCAAAAAAAAGAAAGAAATTTGGTTTAACTTAAAACAATGAAAACCTTGACTGACATTGTTGTTTAGTCTCCAACAGAAAATATTTAAAAAGCATCAATTTGCCTGAAATGACAAAAACAAAACATTTTCTGACTGAATTTGAACCATTTGATTCTGAAAAATACAATTAAATAAACCCAATACATTATAATACATTCAAATTGATCAGTATGTCCGCTCTGGGATGGGTAGGTTGCGAGTTCAAACCCCGGCCAAGTCATACCAAAGACTATAAAAATGGGAGCTATCAGCATCAAGGGTTGGAATTGGGGGTTAAATCACCAAACAATATTCTCGGGCACGGCCAGCGCTGCTGCTCACTGCTCCCCTCACCTCCCAGGGGGTGATCAAGGGTGATGGGACAAATTTCACCACACCTAGTGTGACAACTGAATACACCTGACGTTCCCAGATGGCTCTGGTTCTAGGGATCGTAGGAGAACTGTCAGGCTTGTCACTGACAGTTTGGTTATGTTTGACTTTTTCCTTTGTTTGTTTTATTTCCTGTCAGCGCTCTTATTTTCGTTCAGTTTCCTGCTTGTCTCCCTGAGCGCTGTTTCCCCTCACCTCCGGCTGATTGGCACCCTGGCCACACCTGGTGTCAATCAGCCAGCTGCTGTTTATACCTGCCTCGCCCTCCAGTCAGTGCTGGAGTATTGTGAGCTGTTCCCTGGTTCCTGGTTCCTGTTTGCTGTTTACACTTTGCCTGTTTCCTGTTTCCTGTTTCCTGTTTCCTGTTTCCTAAATCCGGTTTTCCTGCATTTTATTTTTGACATTAAAAGTCAAGTTTTCCTGCATCAAGCCTGCCATCTCTGCATCTTGGGGTTCGTCACCAACACGCCCTGAAAAGAACGCAACATAAAAGTGTATACCGTATTTCCTTGAATTGCCGTCGGGAATATAGTATTCGCCTGCCTAGAATTACAGCCGGGTCAAACTAGTTTCGCAAAATAATTAGCGCATATAATTATTTATATGAGTCATTAAATGACTCCCGCCTCCTGGTGGTAGAGGGCGCTAGTGATCCTTCTTGCGACTACCAGTACTGCAGAAGACCGGTGCTGCAGAAGAAGACAACAAGCAGCATGCGTGAGCCGCGATCGTTTGCTTGCACTTTTACCATGGAGGATTACATATCTCAAATAAAACAGTTTTCTAAACTGGACTTTCAATCGAAGCAGGAGGTAATAATTAAAGGAATATCTTCAGAGACTTTTAAAACTGAAGAAAGATAAGGAAGACTGCCTTTGATCAGAAGCAGCTGCAGATGGACATCATTTATAAGTAAAGGTAAGACCATAATAACGTTTTTTTTAATTAAATGTGCTTTTCATGATAAGGTAAGCGCCGGAGGGAGAAGAGGTTTTAAAATAATTAGCGCATGCTTGCCTATCACGCATGCTTTTGGTAAGCGCAGGAGTGAGAAGAGGTTTTAAATTAATTAACGCCCCTGCGGCTATTCAAGGAAAATACGGTAAACTAAATGAGGTGTTTGTTAAACACAACGAATCCAAGAATTTAAAACAAAACTAGTGTTATTGAAAGGTAACCATAGGGGGGTTAATAAGACACAACACTAGCGTAGCTCGGGAATACAGGTTCTGTCAAAGGAATGAACCAAACATACCAAAAGACAACTCTGACAAAGAAACGTAAGCTTACTAACTAAAGCTATTTAATTAGCATAAACCAAAAACCTTGGCTTCGTTGTCTTTAATATAAACCTTGTTTAGTTTATATACTTTTATGTTGCGTTCTCCTACGATCCCTAGAACCAGAGCCATCTGGGAATGTAATATAAATTAGGAGTTTGGAACATCTAAGGACAGGAACCGGTTGATTGGCAGCAGAGGCAGTGAATGAGTGTGACTTGTAGAAACAATAGGGGAAGAAACACAAACAAACCACCACTACGTGGAACGTAACACCTCCCCCCCAAGGAACGTAGCCCCAACGTCCCAAAGTCCAAAAACAAGGAAATGTCCAACACTATACAAAAACAGGGTGGGTGGAGGCAGGCTGAGCTCCTACAGAAAAGGTCAGGAGACCTGCCAGGATGGTTAGGCCAGCAGAATCAATGGAAGGCATTGGGGGCTAGGACCGGAGGAATCGACTGGAGCTATCTGGGGGCCGGCCAGGTGGGCAGGGCCAGCGGAGTAGACCTCGCTCAGAGTGTGAGCCAACAATGGGCTGGAGTTGGGCCGCTGCAGGTAACACATATCCCTGCTCGGCATATGCGAGGACGCCATCTGCCCAACTGGAACTGGAACTGGAGGAGATCATAACGAAGCCTTGGGTTGCCGCGCAGCAGGAACAGGAACTGGATGAGATGTTGACTCGGTTTGGGGCCACCCCGGGGCCGGAACGGGAACTTGTGCTGACCAAGGCCAATTCTAATCTGTCCCTTCCTTGGATGTGTGTTTCTATACTCTCTGACATAGTTACACAATCCCAGTGTCTTCTGCAACTCATTTTCAGACGTGGGAGGCAGGGTTTGTTCGATTTTATGCGCATAGCCTATAGCCTAACCCTAACCCTAATCCCAAGTCTTCTTGCCAGGTGGTACTTCTTTAGGTTAAGTTTGAGTCCCCGCCTCTAAGACTCTTCTGATCACTGCTTGTAATAAGTCCAAATGTTCCTCCTCTGTGTCACCAACCCTTTAAAGTAGCAGTAGAGTGGAAGAACAAGTTGACTTTTTATGCTTAATTGTCTTTCATTGTATCCATTACCACCATATCCAATTGTAGTTACAATCGACAGAGTACGTGAAAGGTCTAAACATCACAAAATGCCACAAATTCAGTCGGCCATTTTGAATATTCTGCTCCGAAAATCTTTGGCAATTTCCGTAGATTCTAAGTCATTGTAGTAACGCTTCTGCACTCTGACCATATTATTAGATCAGTCACACTGGAAATATGCAAACAATGTAAAGAGATGTGCTGTTTATCATTCACAATCCTTATGCAAGACAAGAACACATATGCTTGGCTTTTTCTAATGCATTCAAAATCGTAAATAAATAGCTAACAATTGACTCAACAGATGGACGGTGTCAGGGCGTGGATTTTTACGCAGCTCGCTGCGAGATTTGTTCTCCCGGGATGCAATCGGACTAGACCAGACATGACTTGAAGGTAGGAACATTTTTAATATTAATCTAACTACACAGGGAAAAAAGACATGACCTAAAACAAAAGAAAAGCGTGCCGGTCGCACGAGAGGCTAAGGAACATAAAACTTACACTTAGCGTAAACTATGGACATGAAACAAAAACTCGCTAACTGTGACATGAATAAACAAAAAAACCTACTTGGCAAGGCATGGAACGATCATCAAGTACTACGGCATGGACAGAGCAAATACAGAGTATGTCGCCACTGGCAAAACAGGCTTAAATAATAATCTCCTGATTAGAACAGGTGCGTGCATAAGGCAGGTGAAACTAATGAGTAGTCATGGAAACCAAAACAAACAAGAGTGCACAAAAACAGGAACTATGGAGTCCAAAAACCAACAGAACATAACCAAACAAAACATGATCTACACCACAGATCATGACAGAGGGTCCTCTATTTGCCCATAAAACCCTCAAAAAAAAAATTCCAGAAAGCACCAACAATACTCCATTTACATGTCGTGACCTGAAAATGAACCAAATATGAGTGATATTGTTATTATAAGTGCTAACGCAGACGGACTATTTTAGCGGCGCACTAATACAAGTCAGCTAATGCTAGCTTACGCTGCTAATGTTGACACATTATAAGCCGGCGGCTGGTCCTGCTTCGTCTCAAACTTGCTAAAAGTAAATTCTAGATTACAATTCATGCACCTCTCACCTGCTGGCAGACAAATGTGGCCATGGACCGACAGGCTGGTCCACTCTCACATCCCCCGAGTTGGCGAAATAGACATAAAAAGACGCTCGTCGCAGCAACTTTTTAGGATAGGATAGGTCTTTATAGGATAGGTCTTTATTGTCATTGCACAAGTACAACAAAACTTTGTTTTCAGCACAAACCAGTTCAAGATTAGACAAACAGTGCCACAAGGCACCCCTTAAGGTTGGGAAAAAGGTAAAGGCTGGGGAAGGATGAGTAAAAAAATTACAATCTAGACTGGGCTCCTAAGGGGGGGCCAGTCTGGAGTGGGAAAAAACCTCCATCGCAAAGCACATATACATATTACAACGTAGATCTCGAGATATCTAGCAACAGAGGGGAGGGAGTGAGGGGCCATGAAGGCAGGCTGCATCCTGCCCATCCTTCCATCACCCCTCCGTGAGGATTGCGATTGATTCTTCATCTAAACGGGATTATGTGAGCGTCCCATCGGTCGGCATCCCGGCGAGAGTGGAAATATTACAGTTTGTTTTATTATGGTTAGTTTGTATGTGTAGCACCTAGAAATGCTGCTAATGCTATACTGTCACAATAAAGCTGCGTCCGTTTAGCACTCGGCTTCTAAAACGTATTACTCATCCTCTTTGTGTTTGTAATTTTTCAAAGTAATCGTTGTTGGCTCGCACTAAGTCTGCTTGATTAGCATCGTTGTTGATGGGGAAGGGATCTGTAGTTCCTCCTCTCCTCACGTGACTGGCTCGCTCATTAGCTCTCAAAATGGCTCACAAATCTCTCTGAGATGGATACTATTTTGACATACTTGCCAACCCTCCCGTTTTTAGCGGGAGAATCCCGGTATTCAGCGCCTCTCCCGACAACCTCCCGGCAGAGATTTTCTCCCGACAAACTCCCGGTATTCAGCCGGAGCTGGAGGCCACGCCCCCTCCAGCTCAATGCGGACCTGAGACTGAGTGGGGACAGCCTGTTCTCACGCCCGCTTTCCCACAATATAAACAGCTTGCCTGCCCAATGAATGGAGAAGTTAAACAGGACAGTACTGCCATCTAATGGATAGCCACCGGAACACTGAAATTCAAGTATTTTTTTTCTTCTTCTATGTAAATAAAATAAATATATATATAAATATATATATAAATATATATATATATATATATATATATATATATATATATATATATATATATATATATATATATATATATATATATATATATATATAGCTAGAATTCACTGAAAGTCAAGTATTTCATACATATATATATATATATATATATATATATATATATATATATATATATATATATATATATATATATATATATATATATATGAAATATATATGAAATACTCGGGTTGGTGAATTGTAGCTGTAAATAACCACACCCCCAACCACGCCCCCAACCACCCCCCTACTCCCTACCCTCCACCTCCCGATATTGGAGGTCTCAAGGTTGGCTAGTATGTATTTTGATCATATCTATTTATTCACAAACTTTGGTAGTCTTTTGGCGTCATAAATCAGCTAAATATGATAATGGCTTCAATATGGAGGCATAAGTTTTTCTACTCTACTGCTACTTTACGTTTTATTGAAGTCGATTGCTATTTCACCTTTATTAGTCCCTTATTCACTCTGGCCCCTATGTCCCTATGTTCGCACTCACTCCACAAACATTCTTTACATTGTTTACACCCACGCAACAATACTTAGCATAGCTACCATGACAGAGAGCCACAACTCACAGCCCAAAGTATATTAAATCGAACAATCACTCAAAAAAATAAAATGGTATTTCGCCTCAATTTGTGGAGCGGTTCCATCCTACACGACGCGCGGCCGCCGTGTCCTTGGGCAAGGCACTTCCCCCGCTCCTGTCCTGACGGGTCGTGGTTAGCGCCTTGCATGGCCGCTTCTGTTCTTCGTCAGTGTGTGAATGGGTGAATGTGACGTATAATGTAAAGCGTATCATTCCAGGTATAGTCAAGCGCTCTATAAAATAGACCTTTTACCATTTGTCCACTCTCACTCCGTCTGCACTTAGTACGTCCGAACATCATTAAAACTGGAAAGAAAAATAATTGTGCGTGCGTACAAATAAAAACCAGGGTTAGATCATTGCGTTGAAGTTAAAGGCCTACTGAAATGAAATGTTCTTATTTAAACGGGGATAGCAGGTCCATTCTATGTGTCGTACTTGATCATTTCGCGATATTGCCATATTTTCGCTGAAAGGATTTAGTAGAGAACAACGACGATAAAGTTCGCAACTTTTGGTCGCCGATAAAAAAGCCTTGCCTGTACCGGACGTAGCGTGACGTCACAGGTTGTGGAGCTCCTCACATCTGCACATTGTTTACAATCATGGCCACCAGCAGCGAGAGCGATTCGGACCGAGAAAGCGACGATCATCCCATTAATTTGAGCGAGGATGAAAGATTCGTGGATGAGGAAAGTGAGAGTGAAGGATTAGAGGGCAGTGGAAGCGATTCAGATAGGGAAGATGCTGTGAGAGGCGGGTGGGACCTGATATTCAGCTGGGAATGACTACAACAGTAAATAAACACAAGACATATATATACTCTATTAGCCACAACACAACCAGGCTTATATTTAATACATACTTGCCAACCCTCCCGTTTTTAGCGGGAGAATCCCGATATTCAGCGCCTCTCCCGACAACCTCCCGGCAGAGATTTTCTCCCGACAACCTCCCGGCAGAGATTTTCTCCCGACAAACTCCCGGTATTCAGCCGGAGCTGGAGGCCACGCCCCCTCCAGCTCAATGCGGACCTGAGACTGAGTGGGGACAGCCTGTTCTCACGTCCGCTTTCCCACAAAATAAACAGCTTGCCTGCCCAAAGACGTCATAACATCTAGGGCTTTTATAGAGTGCACAACTGCGCACACAACAAGGAGACGAAGCAGAAGAACGAGGAAATTACAGACATGGCGGCCGAAATGATATACTCATCATGAACGGAGAAGTTAAACAGGACAATACTGCCATCTAATGGATAGCCACTGGAACACTGAAATTCAAGTATTTTTATTTTTTTTCTATGTAAATAAAATAAAAATTTAAAAAAAAAAATATATATAGCTAGAATTCACTGAAAGTCAAGTATTTCATACATATATATATATATATATATATATATATATATGAAATACTCGAGTTGGTGAATTCTAGCTGTAAATAACCACGCCCCCAACCACGCCCCCCGCCCCCAAACACCCCCCACCCCCGACCAAGCCCCCCCACCCCCCCACCTCCCGATATTGGAGGTCTCAAGGTTGGCAAGTATGATTTAAGTTGCCACAAATTAATCCCGAATAACAAACACCTCCCCCCTCCCGTCCATATAACCCGCCAATACTACCTAAACACCCGCACAACACACTCAATCCCACAGCCCAAAGTATCGTTCACCTCCGTGAAGTTCATACAGCACATATATTTCCCCAAAGTTACGTACGTGACATGCACGTAGCAGCACTCACGTACGGGCAAGCGATCAAATGTTTGGAAGCCGCAGCTGCGTACTGCGTTACACATACAAATGAAACAAAATGCTTATGGCAACATTCTGGTTGCGTACTCACGGTACCGCGTCTGCGTATCCAACTCAAAGTCCTCCCGGTAAGAGTCTCTGTTGTCCCAGTTCTCCACAGGCCAATGGTAAAGCCTGACTGTCATCTTTCGGGAATGTAAACAATGAAACACCGGCTACGTGTTTGTGTTGCTGCAGCCGGCCGCTAATACACCGCTTCCCACCTACAGCTTTCTTCCTTGCTGTCTCCATTGTTCATTGAACAAATTGCAAAAGATTCACCAACACAGATGTCCAGAATACTGTGGAATTTTGCGACGAAAACAGACGACTTAATAGCTGGCCACAATGCTGTCCCAATATGTCCGCACAATCCGTGACATCACGCGCAAACGTCATCATACCGAGACGTTTTCAGCAGAATATTTCGCGGGAAATTTAAAATTGCACTTTAGTAATCTAACCCGGCCGTATTGGCATGTGTCGCAATGTTAAGATTTCATCATTGATATATAAACTATCAGACTGCGTGGTCGCTAGTAGTGGCTTTCAGTAGGCCTTTAAGTTAAAGATAAAGTACCAATGATAGTCACACACACACTAGGTGTGGCGAAATTATTCTCTGCATTTGACCCGTCACCCTTGATCACCCCCTGGGAAGTGAGGGGAGGAGTGAGCAGCTGCGGTGGCCGCGCCCGGGAATAATTTTTGGTGATTTAACCCCCAATGCCAACCGTTGATGCTGAGTGCCAAGCAGGGAGGTAATGGCTCCCATTTTTATAGTCTTTGGTATGACTCGGCCGGGGTTTGAACTCACAACCTACCCATCTTCTACAGGGGGAAGCAGATGGAAGATGGCCAGACGCTGTTTGACTACAACGTGGGTCTCAATGACATCTTAGGGGTGTCCTAACTTTTTGACTGGGGGGCAGCCTTGGGCTAAAAAAATTTGCAAAGTAACCGTGTGTGTGTGTGTGTGAGAGTTTACATATTATAATAATAATATAATGGATATATAATTAATAATGATTATAATTGAATATTAAGAATATGTGAAAATTCGACTCCCACCTTGTTTACTTCTGTGACAACCTCTTTAAAGTTTTGTCACCAGTCAGATGTATCAAGCAGTGTGGAGAGAGTGTTTTGCATTTTTCCCATCATACCTTGCAACGGATTTAAATGGGTGTCATTTCGAATTTTACGGTGATGAGACGTTTTATTTTTATAATATCCACAAAGTTCAGTGAGCAGGTTGTGTTGTGTCTGACCATGTTTGTTGACTTTTTGTGCTGATTGAATTTTTTTTCTCTGCACCATGACTAGGAAAGGTTGTTTGGATTGTCCTTTCAGAGCGAAAAAGTACATGGTCTCTGACCTGAGTTTCTCACATTGTCAACGATATGGTCAGATCCCTGATTGTATCAATTTGTTATGAAATCAGTCTAACTGGAGCTGTCGAGATTACCCCCTTCCCTCAGCGACAGCTTCAGTGATGTTAACAGGGACCTCCCAAATAAATAGAGGAGCACGTGGGCTAGACTTTAGAGCGTAGTTTGGATCTGTAACTAGAGTACAGCCCAAAAAACGGCTTTCCTTAATTGAGCAAAATTTAACTCTGTTTCTGCATGATTCCTTGCTTCTCCCTCATGACCCCCCCATTCCTCTATAAGGTGACCCTCTGGTGGCGTACCTGGTTTCACAGGATGGAGAGAGTAGAAGTCACGCAGGAGGGATTGATCGAGAATACAAGAGCTAGAGACCCATGAGCATTCTTCAAGACCGTAGCCCTCACAGTTGACCAGATACTGAACACCCCTACCTCGCCTTCTGTAGTCTAAGATTACCTTCACAGTGTATGCTGGGTGACCAGCTATCATGCGCGGAAGAGGAGGAGCTGTTGACCGAGGGTACAGCAAACCTCCCCAGCGCTGTTGATCCTGGTGATCTTGAAGGGCTCCTTGAACCTGGGAGAACGCTTCCAGGAGGAGCCGGTAAATGGTAAGTCCCAAGACGACAGCCATAGCTCTTGTCCAGATTGATAAGTGGGTGATGGAATCCTCTGGCAATCTGCCATCTTACAGTTCCGGCCAGTCATCTGTAGTATCCCGCCACCCTCTTGGCCGATATGCTACTGGATGGATGGGATAGAGATCTCCGACTCCTGAGAAGGGAAGGGAGGCGGCTCATAACCGTAGGCAACTTTAAAAGGAGACATACGTGTGGTCTAGGAGGTAAGAGAATTATAAGCATACTCCACCCAAGGGAAGTGGGGGGACCAGGACAAAGGGTGTCAGTGGTACACACAGTGGAGAGCCGCCTCAAGGTCCTGGTTAACCAGCTCCGTCTGGCCGTTGGTCTGGGGATGATTAACGGATGAAAGGCTCCGGGTGGCTCCCAATGCCTTGAAAAAATCCTTCCAAACCTGGGAATCGAATTGAGGCCCCCTGTCCGAGACCAGGTCTGAGGGATACTATGTAGGCGGAAAACATGCTTAACCAGGAGTTGTGCAGTCTTGAGGGAAGTAGGTAGTTTGGACAAGGAAATAAAATGAGCCATCTTAGGAAACTGGTTGAGTATGACTGAGTTGCCCCAAGAAATTGTTGAGAAGTTTCATATGAGAGCAGTGTGGGTTGCCGAGTGACGTGTGACGTCAGCAAGGATTTCAGCTGAGCAATATTTGTGTTAGCTTTAGCAGTTAGCAGCGGCAGTTTATCGGCTCTGACCCCAGCTGTTTGGAATCTTTTCACCGGATTGTGTTACCTCTGCTTAAAGGCCTACTGAAATGCGATTTTCTTATTTAAACGGGGATAGCAGATCCATTCTATGTGTCATACTTGATCATTTCGCGATATTGCCATATTTTTGCTGAAAGGATTTAGTAAAGAACATCGACGATAAAGTTTGCAACTTTTGGTCGCTGATAAAAAAAGCCTTGCCTGTACCGGAAGTAGCGTGACGTCACAGGTTGTGGAGCTCCTCACATCTGCACATTGTTTACAATCATGGCCACGAGCAGCGAGAGCGATTCGGACCGAGAAAGCGGCGATTTCCCCAGTAATTTGAGCGAGGATGAAAGATTTGTGGATGAGGAAAGTGAGAGTGAAGGACTAGAGGGCAGTGGAAGCGATTCAGATAGGGAAGATGCTGTGAGAGGCGGGTGGGACCTGATATTCAGCTGGGAATGACTACAACAGTAAATAAACACAAGACATATATATACTCTATTAGCCACAACACAACCAGGCTTATATTTAATATGCCACAAATGAATCCCGCATAACAAACACCTCCCCCCTCCCGTCCATATAACCCGCCAATACAACTCAAACACCCGCACAACACACTCAATCCCACAGCCCAAAGTACCGTTCACCTCCCCAAAGTTCATACAGTACATATATTTCCCCAAAGTTACGTACGTGACATGCACATAGCGGCACGCACGTACGGGCAAGCGATCAAATGTTTGGAAGCCGCAGCTGCGTACTGCGTTACACATACAATGTAAACAAAATGCTTATGGCAACATTCTGGTTGCATACTCACGGTACCGCGTCTGCGTATCCAACTCAAAGTCCTCCCGGTAAGAGTCTCTGTTGTCCCAGTTCTCCACAGGCCAATGGTAAAGCTTGACTGTCATCTTTCGGGAATGTAAACAATGAAACACCGGTTACGTGTTTGTGTTGCTGCAGCCGGCCGCTAATACACCGCTTCCCACCTACAGCTTTCTTCTTTGCTGAGCAGAGCAGAGCAGACCAGAGCAGCTTTATTCGTCCATTCTTAACATGTACAAGACACATAAGAACTGAAATTACATTTTCGGCACAATCCCGCTAAGAGCAGACATACGCTACAGGGAGACAAGACGGGACCGCCAACGGATCAGCCACTTAGGGTGCTCCTTAAAAAGGTGGGAAAAAGGTGACATTGGGAAAGGGGGAATGTCTCCATTGTTCATTGAACAAATTGCAAAAGATTCACCAACACAGATGTCCAGAATACTGTGGAATTTTGCGATGAAATCAGACGACTTCAGTGTTTCCCATAAACTGCCAAGATACCTGTGGCGGTGGGGGCGTGGCTATGGGCGTGGTCACCATGACATCATCGATGAATTTGCATAATTTACTACAATGATATAATTTTCTCTAAAAAGGCTAAAAAATTGTATACTTACTAATTAATAATAACAGTTTTGTTTTAAACGTCCATCCATCCATCCATTTTACAATATAATTACAACACTTTATGTACATATTTATATACAGATTTGAACAATAAGTTATTCACTGAAATATATTTATTAATTATGGTTCTTATAAAAAATATATCTTATAAAATATAAAAGCTAAAATGCCTCAAAGCTCTGCCCCTTTAATTAGTGCATACTAAATAATTTAACTTTAGTCTACTACTACAACCATATTATTTACCAGCAACATAAAGTGAAACAGAGGCAGAGGTGTCCTGCCACAGTCAGTAACAAATAAACAGAAAACAGTAGTGGTGGTAGATAGACACAGAGCTTCATCAAACATCTGATCCACTGAACAAAGAGCTCCAAAAATCTTGAATTTTAGACTGCCATCAGTTTTACTCCCTACACTTAACCATGTGTTTCCTACTGCCTGCAGACTTTGCACCCTTTGTTATATACACATGTTGTGTTTCTAATATAAATACATTTAATAAAGTCAAATACAAATAAGGCAACAAGAGAAGTATCCTACACTTGTCTTTTGTAAAGTAAATGTGAACAGCCTATATGGGCATCTACATCAACTATATGATTTGCCTGAGAAGCTGGAGAGGACCAAAAAAAAAAAAAAAATTTTTTTTTTTTTTTTTTTAATTTAAAAAAAATTTTTTTTTTAAATTTGTGGCAGACATAATTCTTTCGTGGCGTGCCGCCACAAATAAATGAATGTGTGGGAAACACTGGACTTAATAGCTGGCCACAATGCTGTCCCAAAATGTCCTCTACAATCCGTGACGTCACGCGCAAACGTCATCATACCGAGACGTTTTCAGCAGGATATTTCGCGGGAAATTTAAAATTGCACTTTAGTAATCTAACCCGGCCGTATTGGCATGTGTTGCAATGTTAAGATTTCATCATTGATGTATAAACTATCAGACTGCGTGGTCGGTAGTAGTGGCTTTCAGTAGGCCTTTAATAAAGAGAATGAATGTGCTTCCATGGCTGGCTTATGTTTTTGTCCACAAACGGGGTATTGTGTGGATTGAACGATTTTCACTTCAATCATTGATTGGTTGTTCAATTTTTTCCACGGCACGTAGTAGCATTGTTTATTTTCGCGTGTGTTGTTTTCTCCTTCTATTTGATATCGAGTTCATTTCAGTGTGGTGCTGGTTGTTGCTTTCATTAGAAAAAAAAAGAAGCTGCTGTGCTTCTGACTATCAAAAGTAACGTGCCACGTTACATCACACGTATCCCTAGAAGTCTGATCTGGTACGACTCAGGGGAATTTGACAGTTTAAAGAATCTTATATGTGTCAATGCTATCCATCCATCCATCCATTTTCTACCGCTTGTCACACCGTTAAAATAAAGCATTGCGAAGGCCCGCAGTGGGTGTTGACGCCATGTGATTTCTGCCCGGTGTTCTGAATGTCAAAGTGAAGAAATTGAATGAAGCGTGGGTAAACGGCGGGAGCGACTATCAGAGGCAGCATCAAGAGATACACTATATTGACAAAAGTATTTGGCCACCTGCCTTGACTCACATATGAACTTGAAGTGCCATCCCATTCCTAACCCATAGGGTTCAATATGATGTGGGTCCACCTTTTGCAGCTAATACAGCTTCAACTCTTCTGGGAAGGCTGTCCACAAGGCTGCGGAGTGTGTTTATAGCAATTTTTGATAGGGATGTCCGATAATGGCTTTTTGCTGATATTGTCCAAATCTTAATTACCGATACCGATATCAACCGATACCGATATATACAGTCGTGGAATTAACACATTATTATGCCTAATTTGGACAACCGGGTATGGTGAAGATAAGGTCCTTTTTAAAAAAAATCATGAAATAAAATAAGATAAATAAATTAAAAACATTTTCTTGAATAAAAAAGAAGGTGGCCGCGCCCGGGAATCATTTTTGGTGATTTAACCCCCAATTCCAACCCTTGATGCTGAGTGCCAAGCAGGGAGGTAATGGCTCCCATTTTTATTATAGTCTTTGGTATGACTCGGCCGGGGTTTCAACTCACAACCTACCCATCTCAGGGCGGACACTCTAATAATAATAATAATAATAATAATAATAGATTTTATTTGTAAAAAGCGCTTTACATTGAGTAAACAACCTCAAAGTGCTACAGTGTATTAAAAAGATAATAAAAAATTAATAAAAATAAAAACTAGAACAGCCAAATAGCTAGAACTAGTATGCATATATCTAAAAAAAAAAAATTTTTTTTAAAAGAAGGGTTTTTAATGGGGATGTCCGATAATAACTTTTTTGCCGATATTCCGATATTGTCCAACTCTTAATTACCGATACCGATATCAACCGATACTGATATATACAGTCGTGGAATTAACACATTATTATGCCTACCGTAATTTCCGGACTATAAGCCGCTACTTTTTCCCCTCGTTCTGGTCCCTGCGGCTTATACAAGGGTGCGGCTTATTTACGGCCTGTTCTTCTCCGACACAGACGAAGAGGATTTGGGTGGTTTTAGTACGCAGGAGGAAGACGATGACACAATGATTAAAGACTGAATTTTCATATACCGGTAGGCTGGTTATTTTGATAACGTACAGGCAAGCACTTTGTATTACTTTGCACCGTTGTATTATTTGTACTCTGCACGAATGCTGTTCGCCATGTCAAAGATGTGAAAGTTTGATTGAATGATTGAAAGATTTATTGTTAATAAATGGGACGCTTTGCGTTCCCAAACAGTCATCTCTGTCCCGACAATCCCCTCCGTGGTAGCAGGAACCCCTATATACTACGCTAATTACACATCAAAACCCTGCGGCTTATAGTCGGGTGCGGCTTATATATGGAGCAATCTGTATTTTCCCCTAAATTTAGCTGGTGCGGCTTATAGTCAGGTGCGGCTTATAGTCCGGAAATTACGGTAATTTGGACAACCAGGTATGGTGAAGATAAGGTCCTTTTTTAAAAAAATTATAAAATAAAATAAGATAAATAAATTTAAAAAAAATTCTTGAATAAAAAAGAAGGTGGCCGCGCCCGGGAATCATTTTTGGTGATTTAACCCCCAATTCCAACCCTTGATGTTGAGTACCAAGCAGGGAGGTAATGTTTCCCATTTTTATTATAGTCTTTGGTATGACTCGGCCGGGGTTTGAACTCACAACCTACCCATCTCAGGGCGGACACTCTAATAATAATAATAGATTTTATTTGTAAAAAGCACTTTACATTGAGTAAACAACCTCAAAGTGCTACATTGTATTAAAAAGATAATAAAAAATTAATAAAAATAAAAACTAGAACTAGAACTAGAACTAGTATGCATATATCTAAAAAAAAAAAAAGTTTTTTAAAAAAAGAAGGGTTTTTAATAGGGATGTTCGATAATGACTTTTTTGCCGATATTGTCCAACTCTTAATTACCGATACCGATATCAACCGATACTGATATATACAGTCGTGGAATTAACACATTATTATGCCTAATTTGGACAACCAGGTATGGTGAAGATAAGGTCCTTTTTAAAAAAAAATTATAAAATAAAATAAGATAAATAAATTAAAAACATTTTCTTGAATAAAAAAGAAGGTGGCCGCGCCCGGGAATCATTTTTGGTGATTTAACCCCCAATTCCAACCCTTGATGCTGAGTGCCAAGCAGGGAGGTAATGGCTCCCATTTTTATTATAGTCTTTGGTATGACTCGGCCGGGGTTTGAACTCACAACCTACCCATCTCAGGGCGGACACTCTAATAATAATAATAATAATAATAGATTTTATTTGTAAAAAGCACTTTACATTGATTAAACAACCTCAAAGTGCTACAGTGTATTAAAAAGATAATAAAAAATTAATAAAAATAAAAACTAGAACAGCCAAATAGCTCCAACTAGTATGCATGTATCTAAAAAAAAAGAAGTTTTTTTTAAAAAGAAGGGTTTTTAATAGGGATGTCCGATAATTACTTTTTTGCCGATATTCCGATATTGTCCTACTCTTAATTACCGATACCGATATCAACCGATACTGATATATACAGTCGTGGAATTAACACATTTTTATGCCTAATTTGGACAACCAGGTATGGTGAAGATAAGGTCCTTTTTAAAAAAAATCATAAAATAAAATAAGATAAATAAATTAAAAACATTTTCTTGAATAAAAAAGAAAGTAAAACAATATAAAAACAGTTACATAGAAACTAGTAATGAATGAAAATGAGTCAAATTAAGTGTTAAAGGTTAGTACTATTAGTGGAGCAGCAGCACGCACAATCATGTGTGCTTACGGACTGTATCCCTTGCAGACTGTATTGATATATATTGATATATAATGTAGGAAGCAGAATATTAATAACAGAAAGAAACAGAATGAGTGTGAATGAGTGTAAATGGGGGAGGGAGGTTTTTTGGGTTGGTGCACTAATTGTAAGTGTATCTTGTGTTTTTATGTTAATTTAATTTAAAAAAAAACTAAAATAAAAATCAACAACCCGATACGGATAATAAAAAAACCGATACCGATAATTTCCGATATTACATTTTAAAGCATTTATCGGCCGATAATATCAGGCCAATATTATCGGACATCTCTAATTTTTGACCATTCTTTCAAAAGCGCATTGGTGAGGTCACACACTGATGTTGGTGGAGAAGGCCTGGCTCTCAGTTTCTCAGTTCTAATTCATCCCAAAGGTGTTCTATCGGGTGCAGGTCAGGACTCTGCGCAGGCCAGTCAAGTTCATCCACACCAGACTCTGTCATCCATGTCTTTATGGACCTTGCTTTGTGCACTGGTGCACAGTCATGTTGGAAGAGGAAGGGGCCTGCTCCAAACTGTTCCCACAAGGTTGGGAGCATGGAATTGTCCAAAATGTTTTGGTATCCTGGAGCATTCAAAGTTCCTTTCACTGGAACTAAAGGGCCAAGCCCAACTCCTGAAAAACGACCCCACACCATAATTCCTCCTCCACCAAATTTCACGCTCGGGACAATGCAGTCCGAAATGTACCGTTCTCCTGGCAACCTCCAAACCCAGACTGGTCCATCAGATTACCAGACAGAAAAGTGTGATTCATGACTCCAGAGAAGGCGTCTCCACTGCTCTAGAGTCCAGTAGCATCCCACGCTTTGCATTGGACTTGGTGATGTATGGCTTAGATGCAGCTGCTCGGCCATGGAAACCCATCCATCCATCCATCCATCCATCTTCTTCCGCTTATCCGAAGTCGGGTCACGGGGGCAGCAGCCTAAGCAGGGAAACCCAGACTTCCCTCTCCCCAGCCACTTCGTCCAGCTCTTCCCGGGGGATCCCGAGGCGTTCCCAGGCCAGCCGGGAGACATAGTCTTCCCAACGTGTCCTGGGTCTTCCCCGTGGCCTCCTACCGGTCGGGAGGCGTTTGGGTGGCATCCTGACCAGATGCCCGAACCACCTCAACTGGCTCCTCTCGATGTGGAGGAGCAGCGGCTTTACTTTGAGCTCCCCCCGGATGACATAGCTTCTCACCCTATCTCTAAGGGAGAGCCCCGCCACCCGGCGGAGGAAACTCATTGTCGCTTGTACCCGTGATCTTGTCCTTTCGGTCATAACCCAAAGCTCATGACCATAGGTGAGGATGGGAACGTAGATCGACCGGTAAATTGAGAGCTTTGCCTTCCGGCTCAGCTCCTTCTTCACCACAACGGATCGATACAGCGTCCGCATTACTGAAGACGCCGCACCGATCCGCCTGTCCATCTCACGATCCACTCTTCCCTCACTCGTGAACAAGACTCCAAGGTACTTGAACTCCTCCACTTGGGGCAGGGTCTCCTCCGCAACCCGGAGATGGCACTCCACCCTTTTCCGGGCGAGAACCATGGACTCGGACTTGGAGGTGCTGATTCTCATCCCAGTCGCTTCACACTCGGCTGCGAACCGATCCAGCGAGAGCTGAAGATCCTGGCCAGATGAAGCCATCAGGACCACATCATCTGCAAAAAGCAGAGACCTAATCCTGTAGCCACCAAACCGGATCCCCTCAACGCCCTGACTGCGCCTAGAAATTCTGTCCATAAAAGTTCTGAACAGAATGGGTGACAAAGGGCAGCCTTGGCGGAGTCCAACCCTCACTGGAAACGTGTCCGACTTACTGCCGGCAATGCGGACCAAACTCTGGCACTGATCATACAGGGAGCGGACCGCCACAATCAGACAGTCCGATACCCCATACTCTCTGAGCCATAAAACCATGGAAACCCAAGGTTTTCAAATCCCACAAATGGCGCCCGGGCTGAACTTTGGACACCACTGCTATAAGCATTGTTCTTTTTATAAAGTCAACTATTAAAGTTAAAAGTCAATAAAATATTTGTATAATGGTTGTCAGGAAGGACCGGAAGCTGCAAGCCTCTGTCCTTCACGGACAGAGGCTTGGAGTGCGTTTTTTAGAAACATTTGGGCTCAAAGTCCGAGTTGCGTTGCATCTCCTCCGACGTCGTGCACCCGGAGACCAGAACTTAGTCTGCACGATGACCTTCCAGACGCAGGGGGCTTGAACGCACCACCACGCATGATGTGCGCCTTCTGCAAGCACAACGGGGAGTCCGAGGCGGTCTACAGGTCTCACTGAGACGTGGCCTGTCCTCACCTGCGCAGGTACGTGTGTCCTCTCTGTGGAGCTTCCGGCGACAAAGCGCAGACTAAACGCTTCTTTCCGGAAGTTGGCCCCAACTACAAGTCTGTGTACGTCCACAACCAACTCTGAGCTTCTTGTTTGCTTCCATCACAAAACCCTTTCTTTGTTGGAATACTTCTCTTTTATTGCTTTTATATCATGAGAGACTAAGTATTTGTATTTGTTGAAACTAAAACACGACTGTGAAATTGTTATTTGGCTTTCATTCTTGTGTGCAAGTAATGTTATTTGTAGCATTGTAATAGTTTGCAGTGTTTTACACGGTATTAGGGCTGTGAATCTTTGGGTGTCCCACGATTCGATTCAATATCGATTCTCGGGGTCACGATTTGATTCAAAATCGATTTGTTTTCAATTCGACACGATTCTCGATTCAAAAACGATTCTTTTCTCGATTCAAAAGGATTGTCTATTCATTCAATACATAGATTTCAGCAGGATCTACCCCAGTCTGCTGACATGCAAGCAGAGTAGTAGATTTTTGTAAAAAGCTTTTATAATTGTAAATAACAATGTTTTATCAACTGATTGCAATAATGTACATTTGTTTTAACTATTGAATGAACCAAAAATATGACTTATTTTATCTTTGTGAAAATATTGGACACAGTGTGTTGTCAAGCTTATGAGATGCGATGCAAGTGTAAGCCACTGTGACCCTATTGTTCATTTTTTTATTTTTTTTTATAAATGTCTAATGATAATGTCAATGAGGGATTTTTAATCACTGCTATGTTGAAATTGTAACTAATATTGATACTGTTGTTGATAATATTCATTTTTGTTTCACTACATTTTGGATTGTTCTGTGCAGGCCTGGCCCTAACCAATCTGGCGCCCTAGGCAAGATTTTAGGTGGCGCCCCCCTCCCCCACATCGGCAGTGAAGTGTATATACTCACAAGAAACCGAATAGCTTTGTCTTTGACCTTTTTTTTTACTTAAAGAAAGCAAATTAACATATTATATGAGAATGTTATGTTATGATTATCTTTAACCGAATCACAGCAGTGCTCCAATTAAAAAACAGCATTCCCTCTCATGTGATATTGCTTAATTAACATTAATGATGTGCATTTTAACAACTAGGCTTACAACTATACCTAATATATAAAGGGGTGGAAAAGTGACTATTACCTGCAGGGCAAACATTAGCTAACCAGAAGGCAATAACAATGTAAACAAAAAACACCTGCTTAAAAGATCTAATACAAATGTCCCTGAGGAATATAAGGTGGGAGTACTGTAATTACCTAATGTTACATTATTATTTTCCATAACAATTTAGCCCCCTCCACAATATTAAAGGCCTACTGAAAAGATTTTTTTAAATTTAAACGGGAATAGCAGATCCATTCTATGTGTCATACTTGATCATTTTGCGATATTGCCATATTTTTGCTGAAAGGATTTAGTAGAGAAAATCGACGATAAAGTTTGCAACTTTTGCTCGCTGATAAAAAAAAGCCTTGCCTGTAGCGGAAGTAGCGTGACGTCACAGGAGCTAGTATTCCTCACAATTCCCCGTTGTTTACAATGGAGCGAGAGAGATTCGGACCGAGAAAGTGACGATTACCCCATTAATTTGAGCGAGGATGAAAGATTCGTAGATGAGGAACGTTACAGTGAAGGACTTGAGAGGCAGTGATGGACGTATCTTTTTTCGCTCTGACCGTAACTTAGGTACAAGCTGGCTCATTGGATTCCACACTCTCTCCTTTTTCTATTGTGGATCACGGATTTGTATTTTAAACCACCTCGGATACTATATCCTCTTGAAAATGAGAGTGGAGAACGCGAAATGGACATTCAGTGCCTTTTATCTCCACGACAATACATCGGCGAAATGCTTTAGCTACAAGCTAACGTGATAGCATCGTGCTTTAACTGCATATAGAAACAAAAAAATAAACCCCTGACTGGAAGGATAGATAGAAAATCAACAATACTATTAAACCGTGGACATGTAAATACACGGTTAATGCTTTCCAGGCTGGCGAAGGTTAACAATGCTGTGCTAACGACGCCATTGAAGCTAACTTAGCAACTTAGCAACGGGACCTCACAGAGCTATGCTAAAAACATTAGCTCTCCACCTACGCCAGCCAGCCCTCATCTGCTCATCAACACCCGTGCTCACCTGCGTTCCAGCGATCGGCAGAAGGACGAAGGACTTCACCCGATGCGTTTGGCGGCCCGGAGACGTAGAAAGTCAAGGTGAGGTCGGCGGCTAGCGCGTCTGCTCTCCAACAAAGTCCTCCTGGTTGTGTTGCTGTAGTCCGCTGCTAATACACCGATCCCACCTACAACTGTCTTCTTTGCAGCCTTCATTGTTCATTAAACAAATTGCAAAAGATGTCCAGAATACTGTGGAATTATGAAATGAAAACAGAGCTTTTTGTATAGGATTCTACGGGGTACCATAACTTCCGTTACTCTGACTTCGTCACGCGCATACGTCATCATACCGCGACGTTTCAGCCGGATATTTCCCGGGAAGTTTTAAATGTCACTTTATAAGTTAACCCGGCCGTATTGGCATGTGTTGCAATGTTAAGATTTCATCATTGATATATAAACTATCAGACTGCGTGGTCGGTAGTAGTGGGTTTCAGTAGGCCTTTAACCCGACGTTAAAACAGAACTAGCTTTTTATTGATTAGCAATTGCCGAATCATGTAACATTAGCTTAATGCTAAAAAGCCAGGTTACTATCACATTCTGTAACAGACAAATAATTTCATGTAGGCTAACGTTACCTCCCTGCTACCTCTGTCTTTTTCTCGTTTCTCCTCTTCTTTTCTCTTTTTTCTTCCCTGGGCACCTGACAGTTTTGGCCGTTTTGACATCTTGTGTTGATTTTTTAATGTGGTGACGTCCAAAAAGAGTCATGATACGGGAAGGGAGGGGGCGCACCGTGCGGGGGGAGGGGGAGCGTAATGTTGTAACAAATAATATTTCTATTAAATAGGCTTTACTTTGCATTTTATTTAACGTGGGATTATTTTTTGTATTTAGAAATAATAGTACCAACTTTTTTTTTTTTTTTCTCCAACATTTGTGGCACTGGCGTGGCGCCCCCTGATGGATGGTGCCCTTAGCATTTGCCTATACGGCCTATGCCACAGGCCGGCCCTGGTTCTGTGTGGTGTTTGTGTCTCCTCTCAATTGCTCTGTTTATTGCAGTTCTGAGTGTTGCTGGGTCGGGTTTGCTTTTGAAATTGGATTGCATTGTTATGGTATTGCTGTGTATTGTTTTGTTGGATTGATTAATTAAAATAATAATAATAATAATAGTTTTAAATTACCGTATTTTTCGGACTATAAGTCACAGTTTTTTTCATAGTTTGGCCGGGGGTGCGACTTATACTCAGGAGTGACTTGTGTGTGAAATTATTAACACATCAGCGTAAAATATCAAATAATATTATTGATCTCATTCACATAAGAGACTAGACGTATAAGATTTCATGGGATTTAGCGATTAGGAGTGACAGATAGTTTGGTAAACGTATAGCATGTTCTATATGTTATAGTTATTTGAATGACTCTTACCATAATATGTTACGTTAACATACCAGTTGGTTATTTATACCTCATATAACGTACACTTATTCAGCCTGTTGTTCACTATTCTTTAGACATTTTAAATTGCCTTTCAAATGTCTATTCTTGCTGTTGGCTTTTATCAAATACATTTCCCCCAAAAATGCGACTTATACTCCAGTGCGACTTATATATGTTTTTTTCCCTTCTTTGTTATGCATTTTCGGCCGGTGTGACTTATACTCCGAAAAATAGGGTAATTAATAAAAATAAAAAAAGATTTTCAAAAAATGAGAATCGATTCTGAATCGCACAACGTGAGAATCGCAATTCGAATCGATTTTTTCCCACACCCCTAATATTCAGTGTTTTATCCGTCATAGAAAAATGTAAAATTCCATTATGTTTTTTTAAGGCGGTCTGTCATAACGTTTTTAGCATTCAATCAGACATTATGGGTGAGGGCCGACATCCGGGCAACTGAGCTACATACGGGTTCTTCGAGCCATAGCAACCAGACTGGCGTTGAAAACAAACCGTTGCCACTACTCTTTAACCTGTCGACCTACGCTGGTTAAACCCGTCATTCTGCCTCCAAAATGCCGAAAAACTGTGTTGTTTTTGGTTGTGCTAACCACAACTGGAAACAGGGAAAACAAAGGTTGTATTTTGTTCTGCCAAAGCGCGATAAAAGCCCACAGAGACGAGACAAATGGCTCGCAGCTTTACACCGGGAAAACAAGGACGGTTCTCACTGGAGTCCCCCAAAGTCCCGGGTCGTGTGTTCGGATCACTTCGTTTCTGGTAAATATAAGGAACAAAAATCCACCTTCTTAACCACAACTTGGCTATACCGTCTGTGCTAATGTTGTACTTGTTGAATTTGTACCTTATAACGTTCGACAGCTGAAGTTGTTGTTGTACAAAAATAACATGCGGTATATACTATATAGTCCAGGGGTCACCAACCTTTTTGAAACCAAGGGGTTGGGTACTGATTAATGCGAAGGGCTACCAGTTTGATACGCACTTAAATAAATTGCCAGAAATAGCCAATTTGCTCAATTTACCTTTAACTCTATGTTATTATTAACAATTAATGATATTTACACTTAATTGAATGGTTTAAAAGAGGAGAAAACACAAAAAAAATGACAATTAAATTTTGAAACATAGTTTATCTTCAATTTCGACTCTTTAAAATTCAAAATTCAACCGAAAAAAAGAAGAGAAAAACTAGCTCATTTGAATCTTTTTGAAAAAATTTTAAAAAAGAATTTATGGAACATCATTAGTAATTTTTCCTGATTAAGATTAATTTTAGAATTTTGATTATATATTTTAAATAGATTAAAATACAATCTACACTTTGTTAGAATATATAACAAATTGGACCAAGCTATATTTCTAACAAAGACAAATCATTATTTCTTCTAGATTTTCCAGAACAAAAATTTTAAAATAACTTTGAAATAAGATTTAAATTTGATTCTAAAGATTTTCTAGATTTGCCGGAATGATTTTTTTGAATTTTAATCATAATAAGTTTGAAAAAATATTTCACAATTATTCTTCGTCGAAAAAACAGAAGCTAAAATGAAGAATTAAATTAAAATTTATTTATTATTCTTCACAATAAAAATAAAAAAATTTACTTGAACATTGATTTAAATTGTCAGGAAAGAAGAGGAAGGAATTTAAAATGTAAAAAGGTATATGTGTTTAAAAATCCTAAAATCATTTTTAAGGTTGTATTTTTTTCTCTAAAATTGTCTTTCTGAAAGTTATAAGAAGCAAAGTATAAAAAATAATGAATTTATTTAAACAAGTGAAGACCAAGTCTTTAAAATATTTTCTTGGATTTTCAAATTCTATTTAAGTTTTGTCTCTCTTAGAATTAAAAATGGGCAAAGCGAGACCAGCTTGCTAGTAAATAAATAACATTTAAAAAATAGAGGCAGCTCACTGGTAAGTGCTGCTATTTGAGCTATTTTTAGAACAGGCCAGCGGGCTACTCATCTGGTCCTTACGGGCTACCTGGTGCCCGCGGGCACCGCGTTGGTGACCCCTGGTCTATAGCCTAGCTAGCTATTTTCGAAAACCGGTTTCATTTAAATTTGCACTTAACAGTTGGGTTTTTAAAAACCAATAAACCCTCTAATTTTCATGTTGCCTTTTATCAACTTTTCAAGACAGTCGCAAAATGCTGTCTGCAAGACTTTTTAATACAAAGACATATATTTTGTACATTATTCGCCTGCTGTACTGCGCCTTCATAAGGCTACAACTTACAAGGACCAGGCTACTAGGGGTCAGTCTGCTTTCTTTTGGGGTTTTTTGCCGGACATTCCAGTATTATTTACCCGTAATCTTGGTATTACTTTCCTTATTAGGTTATTTTGCCACCTCCCCTTTCTCTGTTTAAACTCTCCTTTGTTGTACTTAAACAATACATGTAGCCCTCAAATCTCTCAATATTTTATACACTAACACTTGATCTTGTTGTTGAAAACTTCCGCGTCTCTTTCTTAGTAGCGCGCAGGCTAAGCTAACTAGCAAGCTAAGCTAAGCCTGAGAAGCTTTAAAGTTCACTGAGACGAGTCTGACGCAAATAATACTTTTTCGTTTTTTCACACGATATGCGAATAAGTAAAAATGCGTAAATTAAGGCTTTAACGCCGACTTCCAAGCCACAACGCTCGTTAAATGCTTTTTCTGTCAATGCTGTGTTCGCTGTGAGCTGGTTTGTTTTCAACGAATTCCCGGTTGCTAGGGGATTGGTAGGCGGAAGTGACGTAGGTCCGCCCTCACCCATTGTGAGGTTTTAGTATTAGTGTTACTAAAAATAGATATACCTGGGGGCCGGTATATCTATTTTTTTCTTTAAATGTGGCCCCTGAGTCAAAATAATTCCCCAGGCCTGTATTAGAGTAAAAAGTAAATACAATATTTGTATAATGTTGTCAGGAAGAACGTTAGTTAGCTTCGTACGAAAATAGTCATAAGCTCCGCCCACCACACATTAGTCACGCCAACCTTAGTGTCAGGTTTCTAACTTTGTTGTTATTTTTTTAGCTTTTTTATGGTAAACGTGCACCTAAGTTTGCTAGGTTTTTTGCACAGTATTTGCTTTTATGGTTCCATGAGTGGATTCGGTAGCATTTCCACGTATATTTTCGCTGTCGCGCCGGCTCCCCACCCCCACCCCTTGGCCGCCTCATGCCCCGCCCCTTCTCCTTTCTCCCCGGCTGGCTCCGCCTCTCCCGCCCGTTCCGTCAGCCACTCGGCTCTCGTCGCAGCCATTTTACCGAGGAACGTCTGCGCGCCGGAGGACGCCGAGACAGCACTTGAGAGGTAATTGTGCCACCGGCCGTCTGCTTTTGCTTGTTCGCTCGACCCGACGCGCCGCCCGTTCGCCACCTCGGCGGTACGAGGAGCGGCGGGCGGAAGGACGGGCTGGCCGGAGCTACAGCGGCCGTCTCGGCTAACATTGACCGCTCAGACGGAGCAAATATTACCGAGCCAGCGTACAAGTCCGGAGAAACGCGACGCCCATCGGCAAGTCGTTCAAAGTTGGAATTGGGGATGTCGGAGTGGCGTGTCTGCGTTTATATTATTCTCTACTTTAATGGCGGACCTTGAAAAATAACAGTGAAGGCTCGTTGGCGCCCCCGAAAGGGGGCCCCCGAGAGCACTTTAAATAGCAACTAGCTAGCCTTTGTGTTTGTTTTTTGAAAAGCTCACACTGCAGTTATTGGATATAAAAAAACAATACTCTAGTTGAATTAATACTCTGTTTTTTTTTATTATGCTATACCAAATATTTTGACTCGGGGGGCCAAATTGAGAGAAAAAAAGTGTGTGGGGGGCCCAATGTGTATGTGTGTTTAAATTATATATACACATTTAGTTGTAAAAATCATACATACAAAAATACAGTATGTGTGTTTGGGTCCCTTTTTTAATACCAAAAGTCACGATGTGTGATAGAATTTGAAAACAGTTGTGACAGACTACCTAAACAAAGTTTTTTATACTGAACGGGACACCAAAAATGTCCATTAAAGTAAGGAAAGTGGGATTTACCATATTAACTACGAGCAGTAAAACACTGAATATCAACATATGAACATGGCTCCTCTTTTACTTCTCAGGCCAGCTCATCGATTGACATCTTTTACAATCAAGCAAAACACAACAAAAATGTAACAAACGGCAAAATATTTTGTCACTTTTACGCAGAAATGTTGTAGTAAAAATTTGCTTCCGCATCTGTTCCTGACACATGCGTTTGGGGCTGGCTGCTCTGAAAACAAACCCGCTTTGTACCTCGTCTGAGCTGCTGTGATGTAGATTAGTGTAATAACTTGTGTAACACTCAAAAGCGCAACTTTCAACCATTATTATTTACGGTCATTTAAAAACAGCACTGCACATCATAATGGCGGCTACAGTTTTGATGTTAAAGGTGTAAAAAAAGTACGTAGAACGTCCGGCGGGCCGGATTTGAAAATCTTAATGGGCCGCATGTGGCCCGCGGGCCGTATTTTGCCCAGGTCTGCGCTACACTATCCACTTAAAGGGGCCCTATCATGAATAAAACATTAATACTCTAGTTGAATTAATACTCTCTGTGTTTCAAAGCTGTTTTTTTATAATGATATACCAAATATTTTGACTCGGGGGGCCAAATTGAGAGAAAAAAAGTGTGTAGGGGGCCCAATGTGTATGTGTGTTTCAATTATATATACACATTTAGTTGTAAAAATCATACATACAAAAATACAGTATGTGTGTTTGGGTCCCTTTTTTAATACCAAAAGTCACAATGTGCGATAGAATTTGAAAAAAGTTATGACAGACTACCTAAAAAAAGTTTTTTTTACTGAACGGGACACCCAAAATGTCCATTAAAGTAAGGAAAGTGGGATTTACCATATTAACTACGAGCAGTAAAACACTGAATATCAACATATGAACATGGCTCCTCTTTTACTTCTCAGGCCAGCTCCTCGATTGACATCTTTTACAATCAAGCAAAACACAACAAAAATGTAATAAACAGCAAAATATTTAATCACTTTTACGCAGGAATTTTGTAGTAAAAATTTGCTTCCGCATCTGTTCTTGACACATGCGTTTGGGGCTGGCTGCTCTGAAAACAAACCCGCTTTGTACCTCGTCTGAGCTGCTGTGATGTAGATTAGCGTAATAACTTGTGTAACACTCAAAAGCGCAACTTTGAACCATTATTATTTACGGTCATTTAAAAACAGCACTGCACATCATAATGGCGGCTACAGTTTTGATGTTAAAGGTGTAAAAAAAGTACGTAGAACGTCCGGCGGGCCGGATTTGAAAATCTTAATGGGCCGCATGTGGCCCGCGGGCCGTATTTTGCCCAGGTCTGCGCTACACTATCCACTTAAAGGGGCCCTATCATGAATAAAACATTAATACTCTAGTTGAATTAATACTCTCTGTGTTTCAAAGCTGGTTTTTTATTATGCTATACCAAATATTTTGACTCGGGGGGCCAAATTGAGAGAAAAAAGTGTGTAGGGGGCCCAATGTGTATGTGTGTTTAAATTATATATACACATTTAGTTGTAAAAATCATACATACAAAAATACAGTATGTGTGTTTGGGTCCCTTTTTTAATACCAAAAGTCACGATGTGTGATAGAATTTGAAAACAGTTGTGACAGACTACCTAAAAAAAGTTTTTTATACTGAACGGGACACCCGAAATGTCCATTAAAGTAAAGAAAGTGGGATTTACCATATTAACTACGAGCAGTAAAACACTGAATATCAACATATGAACATGGCTCCTCTTTTACTTCTCAGGCCAGCTCCTCGATAGACATATTCTACAATCAAGCAAAACACAACAAAAATGTAACAAACAGCAAAATATTTTTTCCAGAAATCTGTTGTAAAAATGTGCTTCCGCGTCTGTTCCTGACACATGCGTTTAGGGCTGGCTGCTCTGAAAACAAACCCGCTTTGTTCCTTGTCTGAGCTGCTGTGATGTAGATTACCATAATAACTTGTGTAACACTCAAAAGCGCAAATTTCAAACATTGAAGTACTTAGTTCAAGATTTACGGTTATTTAAAAACAGCACTGCACATCATAATGGCGGCTACAGTTTTGATGTTAAAGGTGTAAAAAAAGTACGTAGAACGTCCGGCGGGCCGGATTTGAAAATCTTAATGGGCCGCGTGTGGCCCGCGGGCCGTATT
This sequence comes from Entelurus aequoreus, assembly GCF_033978785.1. NCBI lineage: Eukaryota > Metazoa > Chordata > Actinopteri > Syngnathiformes > Syngnathidae > Entelurus > Entelurus aequoreus. The sequence goes on along the minus strand of NC_084756.1, from coordinate 35,442,434 downwards.
TTGCCCAGGTCTGCGCTACACTATCCACTTAAAGGGGCCCTATCATGAATAAAACCAACTTCTCTTACCTATTTGTACCTTCTGTTGTGCATTTGGGATCTGCATTAGTCCAGGAACATTTAAAATCAAAACGTGGAGATATTTATAAAATAATTATACCTTCTCATCTACTTCCTCCAAACTGTCCATTTGGAATGGGCACAATTGGTGACGTCAACGATAGGTTGTATTCAGTCACGTGACTTTTGAACGGAAGTAAACACTTTGGAGTGTTTGGGCCACCAACCCAACATGGCTACTGTGCAGCGAGGGGCCTAGATCTTACCACTAAAAGCAGATAGGAGCAAAATGGAATCCACCCCCATACGTTATCAAAAATATTTGTCGCGTGATCTCAAGGATTATCCGTTGGCCGCATTCCCAGACACGTTGGAACTATCTGGTGATCCAGACATCATTTTACACCACAAAACAGATGAAAACTTGGAAAAGCGCACGGGTCTACTACTTCTTTGTGCGTGGCTGCATCAAGGAAATTGGTATCGAGAATCTCCCGGATAAATATGCATCGTTTTTGCTCGGGTAAGTTTGCATTTCATGATTTAACTTTGCGTCTGCAGCCATGTTTGTTGCCTTATTGTTATTGCACGCTCCGTTTACTAGTACGCATGTTTTTCCCCTGTCTTTATCAAAATATAACTGTAGACCTCAACGTTGTGTATTTGCTAAAAGCTTCATTTATGATTGCTGCTTTTGTTAAAAGCTTGATTCTTTTAGGTTTTGCTCACATTTGACTTTATTTTAACTCGCCGATTTGGTTAAACACTTGTAGCAAAATTTTGTTTAAATGTGGAACTGCACTTTTTCAAAAACATTTTGCCTATCTTTCACATCTATTAGGAGAGACAAGAAGACAAAAGTTGTTTTTGCATTCTAACATGCAAAAATAGTCTTGCTCTGGGTGTCTAGCGGTGCAGCTAATGGGAGCAATCAATTATACAGCTAAATCACTTTAAAATGCATTAAAATAATCGTCAATACTTCATTTACGTTCCGCAACCAGTATAATAACCAAGCTGTGGCGACATTGTAATAGTAAAAGCGAACACTGAGGAACTCTTTCTAGCGTACGTACATATCAGCTCGCTGACAATAAACTTGGGTAAAACGGAATCCATCCTATTTGGGTCCAAAATCCATCTTAAAAAAAAGTCAGTGACTTCACTATAAAAGTGGGTGACATTGTTATCACCAGGAAAGATGAGGTCACCTACCTAGGTCCCATTCTAGAGGCTAATCTTTCCTGTGATAAGATGGCAACCAAGGTAATCAGAAAGGTCAACCAACGAACGAGATTTCTCCACAGAATCTCCTCTCTGGTCAACAAAAGCACCTTGAAGATTCTAGCGGGAACTCTCGTTCAACCCTTTTTCGATTACGCCTGCACCTCCAAAACCCTCAAATCTAGACTCCAAACATCCCAGAACAAGCTAGTCAGATTACTTCTAGACCTCCACCCCAGATCACACCTCCCTACTACCCACTTCTCCTAAGTGGGCTGGCTCAGGGTGGAGGACAGAGTAAAACAACTTGCACTGAGCCTAGTCTATAAAATCCGCTACACCTCTCTGATACCGAAGTACATGTCAAACTACTTCCATAATGTAATGACCGCCATAACCAGAACACCAGGGGGAGCTCCACTAACCACGTTAAACCCAGATTCCGATCTAACAAAGGTCTTAACTCATTCTCCTTCTATGCCACATCAATATGGAATGCACTCCCAACAGGTGTAAAAGAAAGTGCATCTCAAACCGCACTAAAAGAACACCTCCAGTCAACTTCAACCCTTGACTAACACCCTCCCCCCTCCACATCATACCTCCCCGGATTTTAGATAACCAAATGTAAATAATCAAATGTACTGTATTTTTCGGACTATAAGTGGCTCTGGAGTATAAGTCGCACCGGCCGAAAATGCATAATAAAGAAGGAAAAAAACATATAAGTCACATTTTTTGGGGAAATTTATTTGATAAAAGCCAACACCAAGAATAGACATTTGAAAGGCAATTTAAAATAAATAAAGAATAGTGAACAACAGGCTGCAGTGTTTCCCACACATTCATTTATTTGTGGCGGCCCGCCACGAAAGCATTACATCCGCCACAAATAAATAAAACACATTTTTTATTTTATTTTATTTATTTATTTTTTTGTCCTGTCCAGCTTCTCAGGCAAATCATATAGTTGATGTAGATGCCCACATAGGCTGTTCCGATTTACTTTACAAAAGAGAAGTGTAGGATACTTCTCTTGTTGCCTTATTTATATTTGACCACTACTATTTTCTGTTTATTTGTTACTGACTGTGGCAGGACACCTCTGCCTCTGTTTCACTTTATGTTGCTGGTAAATAATATGGTTGTAGTAGTAGGCTAAAGTTAAATTATTTAGTATGCACTAATTAAAGGGGCAGAGCTTTAAGAGACATTTTAGCTTTTATATTTTATAAGATATATTTTTTGTAAGAACCACAATTAATAAATATATTTCAGTGAATAACTTATTGTTCAAATCTGTATATAAATATGTACATAAAGTGTTGTAATTATATTGTAAAATGGATGGATGGATGGATGGATGGCCGTTTAAAACAAAACTGTTATTATTAATTAGTAAGTATACATTTTTTGAGCCTTTTTAGAGAAAATCATATCATTGTTGTAAATTATGCAAATTACTCGATGTCGTTGTGACCACGCCCCCACCGCCACAGGTATCTTGGCAGTTTATGGGAAACACTCGGCTGAATAAGTGTACGTTATATGAGGCATAAATAACCAACTGAGAAGGTGCCTGGTATGTTAACGTAACATATTATGGTAAGAGTCATTCAAATAACTATAACATATAGAACATGCTATACGTTTACCAAACAATCTGTCACTCCTAATCGCTAAATCCCATGAAATCTTATACGTCTAGTCTCCTACGTGAATAAGCTAAATAATATTATTTGATATTTTACGCTAATGTGTTAATAATTTCACACATAAGTCGCTCCTGAGTATAAGTCACACCCCCGGCCAAACTATGAAAAAAACTGCGACTTATAGTCCGAAAAATACGGTATATACCTGTTCTTATGCTTTCTGAACTCACTATGTTCTCTGCTCACTGTACATATCCTACCAAGTCAGACCTACACTTTTCCAATGTCCATTTCTCTGATGATGCAATTGTTGATGACTGAAGTGCTGATATCAACCAAACCCTCCTCATCCCATCCCCGGATTGTAAATAATGTAAATAATTCAATGTATATACTCTGATGATTAACTTGTGTGATGACTGTATTATGCTGATAGTATATATTTGTACCATGAATTGATTTACGTGGACCCCGACCTAAACAAGTTGAAAAACTTATTCGGGTGTTACCATTTAGTGGTCAATTGTACGGAATATGTACTGTACTGTGCAATCTACTAATAAAAGTTTCAATCAATCGGCATGCTTTGGCATTAGCCAGAAAGAGATAAGCTAGGTTCTACGTCAACACGAAACGCGTTTGTGTTTGTAATGCGATAAGGCACAAATCTGTACTGAAAGACAAACATGAACAATCATATTACAGTATCTGTTAATTATTAGTCCACATTTCGTGTTTTGTTTGTACACAGCTAGCCATATGTCTTTCATGATACATGCATAGGGTACTGTGTATATCATAATCAATATAAAGTGTGACTCACTCAATGGACAGTTGTGCGTTTGGTCCGGGTATGTTTTTTTACGGTTTATTTGGGTAAGCGCTCCATTTATGTCGAAAAAAGCATGGCTTCAAGTTCCACATTTTGCAGTTTTGAGGTTTCTTTCACTTCACTCTTCCTTCGTGCGGGCTTCTAGAAGCAGTAGTTCATCCTCAGTATATTTAGCTTCAAAAAGATATGGTTGTGTATCCTCATTTGTCCAAAAATAGTTGTCTTTGTTGTTTGTTACTGAATCTGTTATGGTTAGAAGACACACACGCCTTGGTTTCCGGAAGTAAGACACACAGTTGTTGCCAGAAGTTGGAAGTGCGCTGCTATGGAAATGGAAATAAATGCGCTGAAAAATTCTGTCCCGGCACTGATTAAAATGATCAAAATATGGTAAATATTGTGAACGATAGGCAAAATTCCCCCCAAAATGCAGTTCCACTTTTAGGAACTCCAAAAGAAGATAAAATACAAATTATGTCAATAACTTAAATGGGAAATACTAAACGTTAAAAGTATATCAAACAAACCTTTAGCTAAGTGACCACTGCAAACTTGTGCGTTCTTTGACTCTGTCTTCTTGGTCTGGAGTGTGTGTGTGTGTGTGTGTGTGTGCTACTTTTCTCTTCGTCTTTTGTAAAATCTTGACATATTTTGTCCTTTTTGCAATTTGGACGGTCCCAACAGCCTAAAACAACGCAAGTATAGGGCATTTTTCTTCGAGAAAGCGTTCTGGGCGCCATTTTGCCTATCACAACAGGCGCTTGCTGGCCCACCACTTCGAGCCTTGCATAGTTAAGGAGCTGGACGTGACGTCAGGTGAATACATCCTTTTGGGCACATCATCAGCAGATTATGCGTATATGATATAAATCCACCCAAACTGCATTGCGGGCGTCAGACATGCGCGCGCATCTGTAGTTTAGACCAGTGTTTTTCAACCACACTAGTGTGCCGTGAGAGATTATCTAATTTCACCTATTTGGGTTAAAAATATTTTTTGCAAACCATTAATTATAGTCTGAAAATGATGTGTTGTTGTTGAGTGTCGGTGCTGTCTAGAGATCGGCAGAGTAACCGTGTAATACTTTTCCATATCAGTAGGTGGCAACCGGTAGCTAATTGCTTTGTAGATGTCGGAAACAGCGGGAGGCAGCGTGCAGGTAAAAAAGGTGTCTAATGCTTAAACCAAAAATAAACAAAAGGTGAGTGCCCCTAAGAAAAGGCATTGAAGCTTAGGAAAGGCTATGCAGAACAAAACTAAAACTGAACTGGCTACAAAGTCAACAAACAGAATGCTGGACGACAGCAAAGACTTACTGTGGAGCAAAGACAATGTACATCCGAACATGACAGGACAATCAACAATGTCCCCACTAAGAAGGATAAAAACAACTGAAATATTCTTGATTGCTAAAACAAAGTAGATGCGGGAAATATCGCTCAAAGGAAGACATGAAACTTCTACAGGAAAATACCCAAAAAAGAGAAAAAGCCACCAAAATAGGAGCGCGAGACAAGAACTAAAACACTACACACAGGAAAACAGCAAAAAACTCAAAATAAGTCACGGCGTGATGTGACAGGTGGTGACAGTACACCTACTTTGAGACATGCTTGGTTATGGTTCAAAGTCATATCCAACAATTGCGACAACTACTCTTTACTCTCAACTGAGGTACGTTTTTAATGATTTCTGCTGGTGGTGTGCCTCCGGATTTTGGCTCAAAAAAGGTTGAAAAACACTGGCTTAGACGACAAAATGGCCAGGTTACGACTCAAAGAAAAACATGCTGTTATTGGTTATGTTGCCCAACTCAGGGTGAGGGGGCGTGGTGAGGAGAGGTTAATTTGCATATCATAACTCCGCCTCTCAGAACGAGCTGTTTTGAAAGGGAGAAAAAAGTGGTTAGAAAATAGGTCCGAAAAACAAAATCTTTGCAGATTTTTCTACCTAAGAACCACAATTGCATGTTATGTAGACCACAAGGTGGTGTTTTAAATGTAGAAAAAAAAATCATGATATGAAGTTAAAGTACCAATGATTGTCACACCCCCAATTCCAACCCTTGATGCTGAGTGCCAAGCAGGGAGGTAATGCGTCCCAATTTAATATGACCCCTTTAAGTGATGGAGTCAGTCACAGGACAACTAGGCCACCTACTCAGTGGCCTAGTGGTTAGTGCAGTGGTTCTTAACCTGGGTTCGATGGAACCCTAGGGGTTCGGTGAGTTGGCCTCAGGGGTTCGGCGGAGGTCAAAACACACCCGACTCATCGTGTAAATACAAACTTCTCCCTATCGGCGTATTACCGATACAGCAACAGCTGACTGATTTGCAGGTGTGTGATTTGTTGTGAGTTTATGCACTGTGTTGGTTTTGTTGTTTGAACAAGGTGATGTTCATGCAAGGTTCATTTTGTGCACCAGTAAAAAAAACATGGTAACAATTTAGTATGGGGAACATATTCACCATTAATTAGTTGCTTATTAACATGCAAATTAGTAACATATTGGCTCTTAACTAGTCAGTAAGTACTTATTAATGCCTTATTCGGCATGACCTTATTATAACCCTAACCCTAACCAAATAACTCTAAATTAAGTGTTTGTTAATTAGAATATGTTCCCCATACTAAAGTCTTACCAAAAACATATAACTTTGTCTTGAATTTGAAAAAAAAAACATTTTATTTTTCACTAAAGAAGGGTTCGGTGAATGCGCATATGAAACTGGTGGGGTTCGGTACCTCCAACAAGGTTAAGAACCGCTGGGTTAGAGTGTCCGCCCTGAGACCGGTAGGTTGTGAGTTCAAACCCCGGCCGAGACATACCAAATACTATAAAAATGGGACCCATTACCTCCCTGCTTGGCACTCAGTATCAAGGGTTGGAATTGGGGATTAAATCACCAACAATGATTCCCGGGCGCGGCCACCGCTGCTGCTCACTGCTCCCCTCACCTCCCAAAGGGTGATCAAGGGTGATGGGTCAAATGCAGAGAATAATTTCGCCACACCTGTGTGACAATCATTGGCACTTTAACATGAACATGTAATTGTTGTTTTTCTGTAAGAAAAATGGTTGATGGAATCGTCCAATCAGATTGTTTTGATGTCATCTCTATTGCGTGTATTCCGCCAAGGGATTTCTTCCCAGAAGTGAAAACCAGTGGTGGTCAACCAAGCCAACCAAGATGGCTGTCGTACACAACCAAGCCAAGATGGCTGTTGTCCAGCAAGCAGCGTGCGCACTATCTGGGCCTATATATTCCTGCTAAAAGCAGATGTCAGCAAAAAATCCAACTATGCAATGGAATAAAATCCTAAAAAAAAGATTTTTCGCGTGATAAAGGATTATTCGTTGGTGGAGTTCCCAAACTTATCGAACTATCGTGTGCTACACGACAAAACAGATGAAAACTTGTAAAAGCATAGAGGTCTACGACTTCTTTTTGTGTGGCTCGATCAAGGACATTGGTATCAAGACTCTCCTGGATTAATATGCATTGTTTTTGCTTGGGTAAGGTTACATTTCATGATTTAACTTTGTGTCTACTACCATGTTTTGTTGCCTGCACTGCTGTTGCATGCACCGTTAAAGAGTACACGTGTTTTACTATAGATGTCAACATTGTGTATGTGCTGAAAGCTTCATTTGTGATCGTTGCCTTTGGTAAAAGCATAACTTGGGTTTTGCTCACATTCTTGTATTTAGACTGGCCAAGTTGGTGCTTTACGGAACTCTTGTAGCAAAAATGTGTTTTAAGTAGGGGTGTAACGGTACGTGTATTTTTATTGAACCGTTTCGGTACGGGGGGTTCGGTTCGGAGGTGTACCGAACGAGTTTCCACACGAACATATTAAGTAGCCGCCTCCGCTTCCTTCTGTCTCTGTCAGTCCTCTACACAGCACCCAGCATTGTCCCACCCACACAACCATCTGATTGGTTACAAACAGAGCGGTAACAGCCAATCAGCAGTGCGTATTCAGAGCGCATGTAGTCAGTGCTTAGCGTTTAGCAGGTAAGCATCAGGCAGCGGACTCTCCCCAAATTATAATAAACACCTCCCAATCAACTACTAGTAACATCACTATGAGCGTTGACGTTCTAGAAATATAAAAGGCAGCTCAGCTCGCTCGCAGTCCTGGCTTGAGGTGAAGGCTAATTAGCTTTTAGTGTAACGTTAGCTCATTTTGCGGTGTGTGTGTGTTATGGACAGCAAAGCCCTGTCTGTCTGTCATTTCACTTTACCTTTTTCTGTGTTGATTGAGCTGTGTTGAAGCAGCAAAAAAGGACATTATGTTAAATGAAGAGTTTCTGTCTCTGATAGTTGATATAATAATGTAAGTGCATCATTAAGCCTACATGAACTCCATGGTGTTCAGGGATGAATAGTCTCTCCTATTGCTATTGTACCCTTTTTTCAGCTATAGTTACATGAATCATTAGTAATGCAGCAGCCTAGTTTTGAATGGCAGGGTCCCTGCTATCACATGTTGATAAAAATATAACATTTGTATAATAAAAATCAACTACAGGCTTCCCAAATGCTGTAATAAATTAAGCATGATGAGTTGACTTGAAACTGTTTAATGTTGCACTTTTTATATGTAGAAGAAAAGTTTTGTCATTGTATTTAATCTGAGCAACAACTTGAGGCAGTTTAATGTTGATTAACGTGGGCAGAATTATTATAGTGTTCACAATGTTAAAAGGATAAAGCCATTGTTTACAAATTTGGTAAATAAATAACCAAAAAATGTATATTTTGTTGTTTTCTTACTGTACCGAAAATGAACCGAACCGTGACCTCTAAACCGAGGTATGTACCGAACTGGAATTTTTGTGTACCGTTACACCCCTAGTTTTAAGAAATACAAATAATATCGAGTTAATACTTAAATGAGAAACACTAAACGTTAAAAGTATATCAAACAAAACGTTAACAAAGTAATCACTGCAAACTTGTGTATTCTTCGGTTCCCTTGTACTTTTTTTGTCGTCTTTCATAACTCTTCCGCCATTCTTGGTTGCCTTTCGAGGAACTCTGAATAAAGGTTTATTGTTTTGGCGATTTAAACTGTTTGTAAAGCGAAAAACAACGCAAGCATAGGGCATTGTTCTTCAAGAAAGGCTAAATGGTCCCTTGTACCCATTGAGAACAGATTGGCTCGACCACCATGCGTATTCAATCAGCCGGACGTGACGTCCTTTTGTATCCAACCAACAGACCCTTTTCGTGTGACGTCATACAACTTTGGATTTTGAAGATGGTTGCCACATTTTGGGTGAAGTAAACCGAGCGTGACAAATATGCATTTAAAGGCCTACTGAAAGCCACTACTAGCGACCACACAGTCTGATAGTTTATATATCAATGATGAAATCTTAACATTGCAACACATGCCAATACGGCCGGGTTAACTTATAAAGTGACATTTTAAAATTCCCGCCACACTTCCGGTTGAAAAACTCCTTTGGATATGATTTATGCGCGTGACGTCACAAAATCCCATCGACCCGATACAAAAACCTCTTGTTTTCTTCGACAAAATTCCACAGTATTGTGGACATCTGTGTTAGTGAATCTTTTGCAATTTGTTTAATGAACAATGGAGGCTGCAAAGAAGAACGTTGTAGGTGGGATCGATCGGTGTATTAGCGGCTAAGTACAATACTTACAGCAACACAACAAGGACTACTTACTACGCCTAGCCGATGCTTGCCGCCAAACCCACGGATGAAGTCCTTCGTCGTGCCGTCGATCGCTGGAACGTAGGTGAGCACGGCTGTTGATGGGAAGATGAGGGCTAGCTGGCGTAGGTGGAGCGCTAATGTTTTTATCATAGTTCTGTGAGGTCCGGTTGCTAAGTTGCTAAATTAGCCTGGCATTGTTAAGCTTTGCCAGGCTGAGAATTTTTAACCGTGTAGTTACATGTCCATGGTTTAATAGTATTGTTGATCTTCTGTCTATCCTTCCAGTCAGGGGTTTATTAGGGTCCGCACAGGACCTTTTCAAAAGGAATCCCAAAGGGAGTCCTTTTGCAATGGGACGAAAGGACCCTATTGAAATTGTAAGGTTTTATTATTATTCTTTCTTTATTATTCCGCACGGTCGCGCACTACTTTGCCCCCCTTAACATGCTTCAAAACTCACCAAATTTGACATACACATTAAACCCCGGGTACAGCACACTTTAGTGGTAAAAAAAATACCAAAAATCAACATTGCTCTCTAGCGCCCCCTAGGAAGAAAAATGCCTCTAACTCCCACTAGGAAGGTCGTAGAGACATGAAACAAAAACCTGTATGTAGGTCTCAGTTAGACCTACAATTCATAATTTCACTTCTTCGGGCGAAAACCAACAGGAAGTTGGCAATTTCCCCTTCAAGACAAAAAATGACTAAAAACACTCATTTTTGATTTTTGAGCTGTAATTTGACCCCCTTGAAATACTTCAAAACTCACCAAACTTCTCACACACATTAAGACTGGTGGAAACTGTGATCTAAAAAAAAAACCGAATCCCAAAACTCAAAATTGTGCTCTACATAATTTTTGGAAAAAAAAGAGAAAAAACTGCTCCTCAGAGGAAAAATCGGACAAAACTGCTTGTAACTTCCGGTAGGAACGTCGTAGAGACATGAAAAAAATACCTCTACGTAGGTCTCATTTAGACCTACATTTCATACATTGACACCCTTCAGCAAAAATCAACAGGAAGTTTGTTATCTCCATTTCAAAACAACATTTTTGTACCAAACGGTCACCAAACATCAAACGTTATCTCCTCTGAGCGCGTTTGTCGTTTCCGCTTCAAACTGCTACAGGAGAGAGATTGAACCCTTCTGATTAAAAGTTGACGACGGATAATGATTAAGTGCTACCGTTTTGATTTTACGAGCCTTCAAAGACCCGCAGCACTGATGCTGCTACGGTGCCAAAAATGACAACGAAACTGCGATTAGACCTTCTTTGGCCTCAATACACACAATAGCCTATAATGACAATGTGAACTCAGACACAACTTCCTCTAACTCCCAGTACCAATATCGTAGAGACACGAAACAAAAACCTCTATGTAGGTCTCACTCAGGACTACCAATGGACTAAAGTATTGGACACCTAGGACTAGCACCTGCCAGAAGGCGGACCCGACCAATGCTGCTTGCAGCTTTAATTTCTTTTGTTTCTATCTTCATTTGAGAACGATGCTATCACGTTAGCTCAGTAGCTAAGTGTGTCACCGATGTATTGTCGTGGAGATAAAAGTCACTTTAAATGTCCATTTCGCGTGCTCGACTCTCATTTTCAAGAGGATATAGTATCCGAGGTGGTTTAAAATACAAATCCGTGATCCACAATAGAAAAAGGAGAGCGTGTGGAATCCAATGAGCCAGCTTGTACCTAAGTTACGGTCAGAGCGAAAAAAGATACGTCCATCACTGCCTCTCTAGTCCTTCACTGTAACGTTCCTCATCTACGAATCTTTCATTCTCGCTCAAATTAATGGGGTAATCGTCGCTTTGTCGCTCCGACTCTCTCGCTCCATTGTAAACAACGGGGAATTGTGAGGAATACTAGCTCCTGTGACGTCACGCTACTTCCGGTACAGGCAAGGCTTTTTTTTATCAGCGAGCAAAAGTTGCAAACTTTATCGTCGATTTTCTCTACTAAATCCTTTCAGCAAAAATATGGCAATATCGCGAAATGATCAAGTATGACACATAGAATGGATCTGCTATTCCCGTTTAAATAAAAACAAATCATTTCAGTAGGCCTTTAAGTTGAAAACCGTTCACTCCTATATTGTTGGTTTCTCCCACGAAAGTGGGCGATGTAGGGCATTGTTCTTTTGGCTTCAAGCTGTCATCAAGAACCAATGCGAGAAAACGGAGCAACTGTTGACTAAAAGGCGACAACTGTGGCTGTCTCGTATCAGTAGAGCCGATCTAATAGCAAATTTATTCCTCTGTCAGAATGTGCTCTGAGCATTTTGTCAATGGTAGGTATAGGTTAAAGTTGAATGTTTTATTTAAGGGACATTTAGCATTGTTAGCTGGCTAGGACGCATACAAGTTAGCTTCTGTTGTTGTTGTTGTAATATCTCAATCAGAAAGTCTAGCCTAATTGTGGCATAATTTGTTTTTGTTATGCCGGTTGTAGATTTTGTTGTCATTTGTAAGGCCTATTGCATGTATGATGTTGGTGCAGGTATCAACATACCATGCTTGTTAATATAATATGGGCTGGAATTTATTTTGGTATTTCTAATAAGCTACATGCGACCACTATCATTACCATTATTGCCAGGAAGATCGAGAAGAGAAAATATTTAATGATATCTGGGTCGGTAGAGTTTACATTTCGTTGCTCTATTTCCTTTTTGTGACCGTATTGTCACTCATCCCACATTTATCATCATACCGCTTTACCGAAATCGCATCAAACCCTCTCCAGTTGCTTAACAAAGACTTATTAGCCATAATTAGTCATTGTTTAATCGTATTTGTTGTGTTGCTGTGCGAAAACTACACCCATCCAGTATGACTGCTGTTGTGAGTGTCCGGATGACGTCATGTGATTGAAAACAGTCTATACTACTTACCACCCCTAGGTGGCATATGTTCCTACTATCCAAGGATTACTTTGCTATCAGCTTATGGCAAATCTGTTCATGGCGCTTCAGCATGGCAAACGCAGAGCAATCTAATCTGTTGATGCAAGTCTCGACGACACAAATTGCAATTTCGATTCACACTAACATGCAATCTAACTTATAAATCACAATGATTTTTTAAGATTTTGCCGAACGAGCGGTGTCAGAAACACACTGTGCTACTAAGGAGTGGCGCTGCATTGTCACATGACAGTCGACACTTCCTCCTTTGTCTTTCTGGCGAGCCTTGCCGACAAAGGCGAGTTAGAGGCAGTGGTTCTCCACGTTGAATCGCTGACTATCATTCATCAGCTTGTGTGAGGATTGATGACAATAATTGATTGACTTTCCCTTTGACTTGTCTGTATGTGCATGAATGTACTGTCGAGTACCCGTGCTATATATTTGGCATGATAACTTATTTAGTCTTGACTAATTTTTGTTAAAAGAAAATTACATTTTGGGGATTTTTTTAAATTTTTGCTCATCTAAAATCCCTGTGTGAGACAAAGGTTATTCAGATTATTTTGTTAAATCCGATGTTTTTATGTAGTCATTCACTTTACCAAAAGATTTTGGAATGTAAACGGAATGGGTCTTTCACCTAGTTGCATTGTGCACATGTCATTGCACACTCTGAAGTGTTTACTAAAGATGGACTGATATGGTTTTTTTCATAGCCGATGCCGATTATTATTAGTGACCTAGGCAGATAACCGATATTAATTTACAGTAAGAGTGACAAATTGGCGTACAAATATAGAATAAATCTATTAGAAACTCCCAACACTTTGTTTAGATATCTGAAGCATGTTTATTTAAAAACAAACAAAAACTGCAGAGTTCTTTGGCACAGTAGAATCTCTTATAGAGTAAAATATAATGGAATAAATAAATAGCTCCCTGAAGTATTGTATACTTGAAATAGTTTGTATCCTTGTCACACAGACAGGCAAAAATAATTTGAATCCCTTAAATTCGTCAACTGTGATTGATGGAATGATTCCAAATTCACAAGTGCTGATAATAACAAATATTATACTTTATTTCAAAATGTAAAATGTTTATTAAGACATTGTCAAGTAGCGATGTGAAGTACAAAACGGACTGTACAGATCATCATAAGCATTATTTCAGTTAGAAATATCATAGGTTAGGCTTTTTTCCACCAAAAGTTCAAGAACTCTTAAGTTCCTGGAACGTCTAGTTCCTGGAGCTAAAGGTTCTTTAAAAAAGTCTGTTTTGTGTTTCCACCGCATTTCACAGTTCAGGGTAGTTTTTACCCATCAGGCTGATGACGTATGGTGGAGTGGTTTAGTATATTGCTACATTAAAGGCCTACTGAAACCCACTACTACCGACCACGCAGTCTGATAGTTTATATATCAATGATGAAATCTTAACATTATAACACATGCCAATACGGCCGGGTTAACTTATAAAGTGACATTTTAAATTTGCCGCTAAACTTCCGGTTCGAAACGCCTCTGCGTGTGACGTATGCGTGTGACGTAGCCCGGCGAACACGGGTATGCCTTCCACATTGAAGCCGATACGAAAAAGCTCTGTTTTCATTTCATAATTCCACAGTATTCTGGACATCTGTGTTCGTGAATCTGTTTCAATCATGTTCATTGCATTATGGAGAAGGAAGCCGAGCAAGCAAAGAAGAAAGTTGTCGGTGCGAAATGGACGTATTTTTCGAACGTAGTCAGCCACAACAGTACACAGCCGGCGCTTCTTTGTTTACATTCCCGAAAGATGCAGTCAAGATGGAAGAACTCGGATAACAGAGACTCTAACCAGGAGGACTTTTGATTTGGATACACAGACGCCTGTAGAGAACTGGGACAACACAGACTCTTACCAGGATTACTTTGATTTGGATGACAAAGACGCAGACGTGCTACTGTGAGTATGCAGCTTTGGCTTTTTTTTGCGTATGTACGTAACTTTTTTTAAAATATATAAGCTTTATGAACCTTGGGTTAGGTGAACGGTCTTTTGGGCTGAGTGATTGTGTGTGTTGATCATGTGTTTGAATTGTATTGGCGTGTTCTATGGAGCTAGGAGCTAGCAGAGGAGCTAGGAGCTAGCATAACACGTACCGTACCGTACGTGCGCGTCACGTACGTAACTTTTTAAAAATATATAAGCTTTATGAACCTTGGGTTAGGTGAACGGTCTTTTGGGCTGAGTGATTGTGTGTGTTGATCGGGTGTTTGAATTGTATTGGCGTGTTCTATGGAGCTAGGAGCTAGCAGAGGAGCTAGGAGCTAGCATAACAAACACGCAGGTGTTATTATGCAGGATTAATTTGTGGCATATTAAATATAAGCCTGGTTGTGTTGTGGCTAATAGAGTATATATATGTCTTGTGTTTATTTACTGTTGTAGTCATTCCCAGCTGAATATCAGGTACCGTGAGTATGCAGCCTTGGCTGCTAAACATTCGATAACTTGACCGTATGTGCGCGTCACGTACGTAACTTTTTAAAAATATATAAGCTTTATGAACCTTGGGTTAGGTAAACGGTCTTTTGGGCTGAGTGATTGTGTGTGTTGATCAGGTGTTTGAATTGTATTGGCGTGTTCTATGGAGCTAGGAGCTAGCAGAGGAGCTAGGAGCTAGCATAACAAACACACAGGTGTTTTTATGCAGGATTAATTTGTGGCATATTAAATATAAGCCTGGTTGTGTTGTGGCTAATAGAGTATATACGTCTTGTGTTTATTTACTGTTGTAGTCATTCCCAGCTGAATATCAGGTCACCCCCGGCTCTCACAGCATCTTCCCTATCTGAATAGCTTCAACTCCCCACTAGTCCTTCACTTGCACTTTACTCATCCACAAATCTTTCATCCTCGCTCAAATTAATGGGGAAATTGTCGCTTTCTCGGTCCGAATCTCTCTCACTTCATGCGGCCATCATTGTAAACAATAGGGAACTTTGCGTATATGTTCAACTGACTACGTCACGCTACTTCCAGTAGGTGCAAGCCTTTTTTTTATCAGATACCAAAAGTTGCAATCTTTATCGTCGTTGTTCTATACTAAATCCTTTCAGCAAAAATATGGCAATATCGCGAAATGATCAAGTATGACACATAGAATAGATCTGCTATCCCCGTTTAAATAAAAAAAATTCATTTCAGTAGGCCTTTAATACTATGTACATAAACAGACAATATTAGGTCATATTTCTTTTACTAAAGTGTGAGTAAATGAAATACAAAGCAATAACATACAAAACAATATGATTTAAAAACAAAGTGTACCGAATTGTTCATGAAAAGTCAGGCTTTTGTAGTCCGTGTCCAACAGTCAGAAAGTCGTCATCTTAGTAAATGATGAATTCATGAGGGTCAGGCGATTCCTTATAGTCCCATTTGTGCTGTAAATAACAATATATGAATAATAAATGTAAGTGTTTATCTGATGCCAACATAAAAAATGCATCAAATTTAGCGTTAGCTTTTAGCTACTTTTACAGCATGTAACAAAATATAAAGTGAATGTTTTGTGTGATTTAACTTTGCTCCACTTGTGTACTGCCTTCTTTATTTCACATTTATTCAACAAAGTCTCATGGTAAGCAGCTGAGGTCTCCGATTCGAGTCCGGCCGAATACTTCATACTCCTCTGTAAATACTTTTAAAAGCTACTGTCCACTTCTAAAATGTTTGTAAATAATAAACCACATTCAACTGCAAATAGCTTAAATATTTTGACTGAGTAAAAACACTGCAAGATAGTTCCCTTGATCTTTAGCACACAGATGCCACACAAAAGTTCCTGCAAATCAAAAGTTCCTTTTGTTGTTCTTTCTTTCCGTTGTCAGGTTTGTTGTAATAGGAAAACACAAGAAATTAGAAATAAACAAGTCGTCCTTGCATACTCAGTAATGAAGGTCGTGTGTTCGAAAAATAAGTTTGTGTTCAACCAATCAGCGGTCGACAGCGCAGCTCTCTCCCTCGAAAGTTCCAGGAACATTCCAAAAGTCTCGCGCAGCTGACAGGAGCTAAAAATAGTTCCTGTAGAACAAACATTTCCAGATAGTTTTTGGTGGAACTTTATTTACCCTGGTAAATGGGAAAGTTCCTGAAAAAGTTAATGCAGTAAAAAATGACCTATTACTAACATCTTTATCAAGGAATGTTCATTATTCGCATTTTGTTTGATGCATTATTAGGCAGCCTACACACCAGTGGCGTGCGGTGAGGTTAATGTCTGGTGAGGCACTGCATCATCACAGTCAGATTTACAAACATATGAACCCTAAATAGTATCTTATTCACCATGTGATTGGCAGCAGTTAACGGGTTATGTTTAAAAGCTCATACCAGCATTCTTTACACAACTGTAGCACACAAAAAAGCACATTTAATTAAAAAAAACATTGTTATGGTCTTACCTTTCTTGCTGGACAGCCTTTGCGTGTGTACCATGCCGTTTGAAAAGAACGGGTCTTCTGTCCCGAAGTCAAAAGCAAACCTTTTAGCTACGGCGTTGGTATACCTTTAATTATTACCTCCTGCTTCGATTGAAAGTCCAGTTTAGAAAACTTTTTTATTTTACATATGTAATCCTCCATGTTTTTAATAAAAGTCCAGGCTAGAGGAAATAAACAATCGCTTGCAAACTTTTTTTTTCTTTTTTCTTTTTTTTCTTCTGCGGCCGAGGAATGATCTCTGGGATCACTACCGCCCTCTACCACCAGGAGGCCGGATTACTGCGAGCCTCAACCAGTACGTCTTTTGCAGCAGATTTATGAATGCTCAGCACAAGAAATACGTTACACACATACAGTTGTTGACAAAATACACTGTACATTATATACCTCAGCTAACTAAACTATGCCATAGTTTAGTTAGCTGATATAATTCATATAGCAATACAGTCTCACTGCACAGCAGCTCAGCAGTTAGCCGAGTCATTGTGCACAATCCATGTTGAGGCACAAATCAGTGACGTGTCTCAACTGGCTGCTGATCACCGCACCGTCTCTTCTCAGCATTTGAACGGCAAATGTGAAAATAAAAATAATCTAAAACTGGTGAAGTTAAATGGAAAATAACTTTAGTATAATCACTGGATACATATAACAATTTAATTATTATTTTTTTCTTTTTACATTTTTTTTCTTTCCATGATGGCAGGTGAGGCCCCGCCTCTCCTGCCTCTAGTGACGGCACGCCACTGCTACACACACACACCCACACGTAAATATTGTGCCATATACAAAGTATTTCAGGGATACAAATCTCGCACGACTAACTGCTTTGCTTCCCTGCAGCCTGTTGTGTGGCATATCCTCTTTGTGTGTGCCTGCAATAAAACTAGTTTGAGTTTTTTCATCGCTCTCAATCACACAAACAAGCTTCTACTCTAACATCCTGTTTCAATATCCATAATTTGATTCACAGACATGTAAGATCGACACGCTAGCAGCTGCTGCTTATGTTTATGAAGTGTTTACGGTATTCTGCTCATAGTAACGTTAGTAGTAGTAACATGTAGAGGACTGGGATGTTTATTACAATTTTGGGAGTTTTATGTGTATACGTACCTTCGACATATCGCACACCCACCGGAGTTCACCGCCACATTTTTCTCTTCGCCGTGTGTTTTAGAATGAGGAGCCTGCAAAAGACATTGGCTGCATATAGTGCGTGGTTTGCGTAACCAATCAGATGGCGCCATGTGCGGCACAATACTGGAGACACCGTCCCGGCTGCATTTGAGCCAAAATAACCAGTTTTAAATGGGCCCACCGGATTTAAAAAACATAACAAGGATATGTTAGGTGATTGTTACATATAAAATGATAGTTATGGTGGTAGAGGCAACTACTACGATTCATTATCAATAATCAGGCAGACGTACGACCCAAAGCTTGAAGAGTACTCAAGGCACCGGGACTGATACGGAGAGGTCCAAGACATATAAAGAGGTCATCAATTAAGAGAGAGACTTTCACCTGCACATTGTCCTTACATATACCTGTAATAACTGGATTGGCTGCTAAGTGCTATTGACAGAGGCTCAATGACAATAGCAAAAAGCAATGGGCTGAAAGGGCAGCCCTGCCGTGTAGGACTATGGAGGCAAAAGTATTGAGATTAAATATTATTTGTCCTGACCGAGGCCACTGGGGATGAACAGAGAAGCTTAACCCACGAGAAAAAAATATTTCCTAAGCCGAATCTCTCCAGTACATAAAATAGTTTCCTGGGGGAGTTTTCTGAGGTTAAAATGTTAAAATCTCTACGGGAGAGAAGGGCACCAAAGTAATAATGCATTTATTTTTCCTAAAATATTTGAGAGTTACAGGCGACTGGCTGATCAAATGTCAGTCACCCTCTCACTCACTCTTACTGGTTTTCACATGAGTCCACTGTCTTTTGGTTGCCCCCTGGCGGTTGGCTGACTGTTGGTTGTGAAAGTGCTTGAATTGATATGCAGCGGTGCCTGCTTTTTAAATGTTAATATCGCCAACGATCACCCTCGTTAAATTGTAGCGGCCAAAATCGTGATCACGATAAAAATTTGATTAATTGTGCAGCCCTAGTGTTGATTGCATATTAAATTAAAGTTTAAAGATTAGTTTCACATTTGAAGTTGAATTGCTGTTGGAATGGACTTTTACACAATATTCTATTTTTTTTAACTTTCACCTGTATAATGGAAATGACTGAGTGAAAATCTGGTGGAAGAAAAATATGTAACTTTTCTCTGACTTTTATCTGATTATTAATCGATTAATCGAAGTAATAATCGACAGATTAATCGATTATCAAATTAGTTGTTAGTTGCAGCCCTAATATACACACACACACACCCATATATATATATATATATATACACACAGACATTCCCATACACACCCACACACACATATATATATATATGTGTGTGTGTGTGTGTGTATATATATATATATGTGTGTGTGTGTGTGTGTTAGGGGTGTAACGGCACATGTATTTGTATTGACCCGTTTCGGTACGGGGGGTGTCGGTATGGGGGTGTACCGAACGAGTTTCTAAGCTAAAGTCTTAACAAGCTGCTTTGCTTCTTCTGCCTCTGTCTCAGCACCCAGCATTGTCCCACCCACACAACCATCTGATTGGTTACATACAGAGCGGTAACAGCCAATCAATAACAGAGCGCATGGAGTCAATGCTTCAGCGTCGAGCAGATAGGTGTTTAGCAGGTGAGCATAAGGCAGCAGACTCTCCCCAAATGATAATAAACACCTCCCAGTCAACTACTAGTAACATCACAATGAGCCTGTTGACCTTCTAGAAACTTAAACTGCAGCTCAGCTCGCTTGCAGTCCTGGCTTGAGGTGAAGGCTAATTAGCTTTTAGCGTAACATTAGCTCATTTTGCGGTGTGCGTGTGCGTGCGTGTGTGTGTGTTACGGACAGCAAAGCCCTGTCTGTTCAGTGTTTCCCACACATTCATTTATTTGTGGCAGCCCGCCACGAAAGAATTACGTCCGCCACAAATAAAAATAACATTTATTTTATTTTTTATTTTTTTTGCCCTGTCTAGCTTCTCAGGCAAATCATATAGTTGATGTAGATGCCCATATAGGCTGTTCAGATTTACTTTACAAAAGAGAAGTGTAGGATACTTCTCTTGTTGCCTTATTTGTATTTGACCACTACTGTTTTCTGTTTATTTGTTACTGACTGTGGCAGGACACCTCTGCCTCTGTTTCACTTTATGTTGCTGGTAAATAATATGGTTGTAGTAGTAGGCTAAAGTTAAATTATTTAGTATGCATTAATTAAAGGGGCAGAGCTTTAAGAGACATTTTAGCTTTTATATTTTATAAGATATATTTTTTGTAAGAACCACAATTAATAAGTATATTTCAGTGAATAACTTATTGTTCAAATCTGTATATAAATATGTACATAAAGTGTTGTTTTTATATTGTAAAATGGATGGATGGACGTTTAAAACAAAACTGTTATTATTAATTAGTAAGTATACATTTTTTTAGGCTTTTTAGAGAAAATCATATCATTGTAGTAAATTATGCAAATTACTCGATGTCTTGGTGACCACACCCATAGCCACGCCCCCACCGCCACAGGTATCTTGGCAGTTTATGAGAAACACTGCTGTTATTTCACTTTACCTTTTTCTGTGTTGATTGAGCTGTGTTGAAGCAGCAAAAAAGGATATTATGTTAAATGAAGAGTTTCTGTCTCTGATAGTTGATATAATAATGTAAGTGCATCATAAAGCCTACATGAACTCCATGGTGTTCAGGGATGAATAGTCTCTCCTATTGCTATTGTACTATTTTTTTTCAGCTATAGTTACATTAATCATTAGTAATGCAGCAGCCTAGTTTTGAATGGCAGGGTCCCTGCTATCACATGTTGATAGAAATATAACATTTACATAATAAAAATCAACTACAGGCTTCCCAAATGCTGTAATAAATTAAGCATGATGAGTTGACTTGAAACTGTTTAATGTTGCACTTTTTATCTGTAGAAGAAAAGGTTTGTCATTTTATTTAATCTGAGCAACAACTTGAGGCAGTTTAATGTTGATTAACGTGGGCAGAATTATTATAGTGTTCCCAATGTTAAAAGGATAAAGCCATTGTTTACAAATTTGGTAAATAAATAACCAAAAAATTTCTATTTTGTTGTTTTCTTACTGTACCGAAAATTAACCGAACCGTGACCTCTAAACCGAGGTAGGTACCGAACCGAAATTTTTGGGGAATTTTGCCTTTCGTTCACAATCATTATGAGGAGAGAAGACAATTATTGTTTTTGCTTTCTAACATATAAAAATCGGCTCGTTCTATGTGGCTAGCAATGCAGCTAATGGGAGCAATCAGTTCTACCTCTAAATCACTTTTTAAAAATGCATTCAAAAACCATCAATACTTCATTTATGTTCCGTAACTTGTATAATAACCAAGCTGTAGCTACATTGTTATTGTAAGAGCAAACACTGAGGAACTCTTTTTCTATCGTAGTAACACATTGGCGTTACGGCTGGGCGATATGGCCTATGTCCCCCCCTTCTTAATAGAGGCATAACTTAATTCATTATTTTTGGTTGGGATTTTTATTTCAGTGCAAAAAAACTAAGTATATACTGTATTTAAAAAAAAAAAAAAAAGTTTAAAAAAAATCATTATGGACTAGACTCACACTATTATGTTAGATCCACTATGGACTGGACTTTCACACTATTATGTTAGATCCACTATGTACTGGACTCTCACTATTATGTTAGATCCACTATGTACTGGACTCTCACTATTATGTTAGATCCACTATGGACTGGACTCTCACACTATTATGTTAGATCCACTATGTACTGGACTCTCACTATTATGTTAGATCCACTATGTACTGGACTCTCACTATTATGTTAGATCCACTATGTACTGGACTCTCACTATTATGTTAGATCCACTATGGACTGGACTCTCACACTATTATGTTATATCCACTATGTACTGGACTCTCACTATTATGTTAGATCCACTATGGACTGGACTTTCACACTATTATGTTAGATCCACTATGGACTGGACTCTCACACTATTATGTTAGATCCACTATGGACTGGATTCTCACACTATTATTTTAGATCCACTATGTACTGGACTCTCACTATTATGTTAGATCTTCTATGGACTGGACTCGCACTATTATGTTAGATCCACTATGGACTGGACTCTCACACTATTATGTTAGATCCACTATGGACTGGACTCTCACATCTGCGGTCCCCTCCAAGGTTTCTCATTGTTATCCCATTTGGGTTGAGTTTTTCCTTGCCCTGATGTGGGATCTGAGCCGAGGATGTCGTTGTGGCTTGTGCAGCCCTTTGAGACACTCGTGATTTAGGGCTATATAAGTAAATAATGATTGATAAACATTGAATTTGTTTTATTTTATTTATTTAACTTGGATATTTAAAAGTTGACAATCCATTTGCAATTAGGGTTGTACGGTATACAGGTATTAGTATAGTACCGCGATACTAATGAATCATATCCGGTTCTATACCGCCTCTGAAAAGTATGCTTATGTTGACTCCATAAACACTGCAGCTGCACACTTTTACTATCTACTGTATTAGTAATTTGCTCTTTTATTTCGATTAATGCCATTTGTGTTGAGTTGTTGGCTCTATCTGTATTGGTTCTCCGTGAACCTTCCACTTTTATTTAGGAATTTGTGCAATCTGTCAATGACTGTGGCACGGTGGCCTGTAGTTCTGCTTGGTCATGTATTTCTAGGCTATAAACTCATGCTATGCTATGCATCTATGGTGTTTTGCTCATCAAGGTTGAAAATGTCAATATTGATGTTCCACATAACGGGGACGGCGTGACTCGGTTGGTAGAGTAGCCGTGCCAGCAACTTGAGGGTTCAAGGTTCGATCCCAGCTCCTGCCAACCTACTTACGTCCGTTGTCTCCTTGGGCAAGACACTTCACCCTTTCGCCTCATGAGTGGTGGTTAGCGCCATCAGTGTGTGAATGTGTGTGTGTGAATGTGAAAATAGTGTCAAAGCGCTTTGAGTACCTTGAGGGTAGAAAAGCGCTATACAAGTATAATCCCAGTGTTTCCCACACATTCATTTATTTGTGGCGGCCCGCCACGAAAGAATGACGTCCGCCACAAATATTTTTATTTATTTATTTATTTATTTTTTTGTCCTGTCCAGCTTCTCAGGCAAATCATATAGTTGATGTAGATAGGCTGTTCAGATTTACTTTACAAAAGAGAAGTGTAGGATACTTCTCTTGTTGCCTTATTTGTATTTGACCACTACTGTTTTCTGTTTATTTGTTACTGACTGTGGCAGGACACCTCTGCCTCTGTTTCACTTTATGTTGCTGGTAAATAATATGGTTGTCGTAGTAGGCTAACGTTAAATTATTTAGTGTGCACTAATTAAAGGGGCAGAGCTTTAAGAGACATTTTAGCTTTTATATTTTATAAGATATATTTTTTGTAAGAACCACAATTAATAAATATATTTCAGTGAATAACTTATTGTTCAAATCTGTATATAAATATGTACATAAAGTGTTGTAATTATATTGTAAAATGGATGGATGGATGGACGTTTAAAACAAAACTGTTATTATTACTTAGTAAGTATACATTTTTTGAGCCTTTTTAGAGAAAATCATATCATTGTAGTAAATTATGCAAATTACTCGATGATGTCATGGTGACCACGTCCATAGCCACGCCCATAGCCACGCCCCCACCGCCACAGATATCTTGGCAGTTTATGGGAAACACTGAATCCATTGATAAGAAAATAACTTTTTGACTGATAGCATTGAAAGTTACCTTAATTTCAATACTTGATTCAAGTGTTCTCTATACAACTAATCAATACAATTTTGCTCTTTTCATGCCATATTTCAACGGTTATACATTCTAAAATGTCAGTACCAAATGACACGTTTTTCAAAATGTCGTAGTTCAGGTCCTTCTCCACCTACAGTGCTACTCCTCCACTCTTGTTCACGTGATTAATTTTGTATCCTTCCATATCAAAATATATTCCTTTCTTGGCATCAATCCATGTTTTTGAGATGGCGATCACTTTGAAGGGTTTGCTGTATTGTTCCAAAAAATGCTTTATGTTGTTGTATTTTGCATACAAGCTTCCATTTTTTAAATGAATGACAGTTTGTCAGATTTAATGACACTATTATAATGTTCCTCTCTATAATAAAAACAATTATTCCTGATGCGAGAGATTTGTATTTATTTGGTTCTACGGCATATCATACAATTCTAGACCTTTGTCTTTTCTGCAAAAGGTTTTCAGTTACATATCTTCCTGTTCAGCAATGGTTTGTTGCTTTATGATTGTCCGTAAGTGTTGATGAATGCGCTCCAAAATCCAGAGCTTCTTGTTCAGTAATCCCTTGACACATAGTAGTGCTGTTGTTGAATGTAGACGTATGTTTTTCCTCAGACTCCATTATCATTGTTGTCAAAGTGTTGTGGACTTTAAAGGCCTACTGAAATGAAATGTTTTTATTTAAACGGGAATGGCAGATCCATTCTATGTGTCATACTTGATCATTTCGCGATATTGCCATATTTTTGCTGAAAGGATTTAGTACAGAAAATCAACGATAAAGTTCGCAACTTTTGCTCGCTAAAAAAAAAAGCCTGGCCTTTACCGGAAGTAGCGTGACGTCACAAGCGGTAGTGCTGCTCACAATTCCCCGTTGTTTACAATGGAGCGAGAGAGATTCGGACCGAGAAAGTGACGATTACCCCATTAATTTGAGCGAGGATGAAAGATTCGTAGATGAGGAACGTTACAGTGAAGGACTTGAGAGGCAGTGATGGACGTATCTTTTTTTGCTCTGACCGTAACTTAGGTACAAGCTGGCTCATTGGATTCCACACTCTCTCCTTTTTCTATTGTAGATCACAGATTTGTATTTTAAACCATCTCAGATACTATATCCTCTTGAAAATAAGAGTCGAGAACGCGAAATGGACATTCACAGTGACTGAACATGTAAATACACGATTAATAATTCAGCTTTGCGAAGCTAAAAAAATAGAAGCTAACCTAGCTACGTAGCCAACGTGATAGCATCAGTCTCAAATGCAGATAGAAACTAAATTTTAAAAAAAACCTGGCTGGATGGATAGACAGAAGATCAATAATACTATTAAACCATGAACATGTAAATACACGATTTTTAATATTCCGCTTGGCGAAGCTAAAAAAAACAGAAGCTAACCTAGCTGCGTAGCCAACGTGATAGCGTCAGTCTCAAATGCAGATAGAAACTAAATTAAAAAAAAACCTGACTGGATGGATAGACAGAAGATCAATAATACTATTAAACCATGAACATGTAAATACACGATTAATAATATTCCGTTTGGCGAAGCTAAAAAACAGAAGCTAACCTAGCTGTGTAGCCAACGTGATAGCGTCAGTCTCAAATGCAGATAGAAACTAAATTAAAAAAAACCCTGACTGGATGGATAGACAGAAGATCAATAATACTATTAAACCATGAACATGTAAATACACGATTAATAATATTCCGCTTGGCGAAGCTAAAAAAACAGAAGCTAACCTTGCTGCGTAGCCAACGTGATAGCGTCAGTCTCAAATGCAGATAGAAACTAAATAAAAAAAAACCCTGACTGGATGGATAGACAGAAGATCAATAATACTATTAAACCATGAACATGTAAATACACGATTAATAATATTCCGCTTGGCGAAGCTAAAAAAACAGAAGCTAACCTAGCTGCGTAGCCAACGTCTCAAATGCAGATAGAAACTAAATTAAAAAAAACCCTGACTGGATGGATAGACAGAAGATCAATAATACTATTAAACCATGAACATGTAAATACACGATTAATAATATTCCGCTTGGCGAAGCTAAAAAAACAGAAGCTAACTTGGATGCGGCGGCGGGCGTTGTACGCTTTTGACGACACCCCGGCCGCCATCAGAGTCTGCAAGAAACATATATTTCCCCAAAGTTACGTACGTGACATGCACATATCGACACGCACGTACGGGCAAGCGATCAAATGTTTGGAAGCCAAAGCTGTACTCACCGTTGTGCGTCTGTTATCCTGCTCAAAACACAACACAACCTCCTGGTGTTGGTGTTGCTGTAGTCCGCCTCTCCACCGATCGCACCTACAACTTTCTTATTTGCAGTCTCCATTGTCCATTAAACAAATTGCTCAATCGCTTTATTAACAAGCGGTAACTGGTTGTAGTTCAAAAAGTAACGCACACACATACACGAGCTGCTGTTAGCCTAAAGACACAAAACACTTCTCTCTACCAATCCCCTTTCACTTCACATCAATCACACCCAAGTATAATTATTTAACCCCAACAGGTCGTTACAGTATGAATGGATAAACAAAAAATCCTCTAGAAACTAGACAAAGTGCATTGTACAATTAACAGCAACACTTGAAAAATAGAGCAAAACGATTTAATGTAAAATTTAGGGCTGCAACTATCAACTAATTTGATAATCGATTAATCTGTCGATTATTACTTCGATTAATCGATTAATAGTCGGATAAGGGACAAACTACATTTCTATCCTTTCCAGTATTTTATTGGGAAAAAAACAGCATTCTGGCACCATACTTATTTTGATTATTGTTTGTCAGCTGCTTGTAAATGTTGCAGTTTATAAATAAAGGTTTATAAAATAAAATTAAATAAAAGGAGCCTCTGCGCATGCGCATAGCATAGATCCAACGAATCGATGACTAAATTAATCGCCAACTATTTTTATAATCTATTTTAATCGATTACAGTGTTTCCCATAAACTGCCAAGATACCTGTGGCGGTGGGGGCGTGGCTATGGGCGTGGTGGTGGTGACCACGCCCATCGAGTAATTTGCATAATTTACTACAATGATTTGATTTTCTCTAAAAAGGCTCAAAAAATGTATACTTACTAATTAATAATAACAGTTTTGTTTTAAACGTCCATCCATCCATCCATCCATTTTACAATATAATTACAACACTTTATGTACATATTTATATACAGATTTGAACAATAAGTTATTCACTGAAATATATTTTCTAATTGTGGTTCTTACAAAAAATATATCTTATAAAATATAAAAGCTAAAATGTCTCTTAAAGCTCTGCCCCTTTAATTAGTGCATACTAAATAATTTAACTTTAGCCTACTACTACAACCATATTATTTACCAGCAACATAAAGTGAAACAGAGGCAGAGGTGTCCTGCCACAGTCAGTAACAAATAAACAGAAAACAGAGGTGGTGGTAGATAGACACAGAGCTTCATCAAACATCTGATCCACTGAACAAAGAGCTCCAAAAATCTTGAACTTTAGACTGCCATCAGTTTTACTCCCTACACTTAACCATGTGTTTCCTACTGCCTGCAGACTTTGCACCCTTTGTTATACACATGTTGTGTTTGTAATATAAATACATTTGATAAAGTCAAATACAAATAAGGCAACAAGAGAAGTATCCTACACTTCTCTTTTGTAAAGTAAATCTGAACAGCCTATATGGGCATCTACATCAACTATATGATTTGCCTGAGAAGCTGGTGAGGACAAAAAAAAAAAAAAAAGTTTAAATTTTATTTTTTGCGGCGGACGTAATTCTTTCGTGGTGGGCCGCCACAAATAAATGAATGTGTGGGAAACCCTGGATTAGTTGTTGCAACCCTAGTAAAATTATATATATGTTAATACTAAGTCATGAAATATATTTGTTTTTAAATGTGTGTATGTACCTGTTTTTTAGCCACAGCAGATTACGCAAATTATACGACAACGTCATGATAACCACTTCCCCACCACAACCTCAGCCACGACCCTGGGTGAAACCCTGTTGTGGTATTGTTGTTTATTCCATTCAGTGGAATGAACGTGTCAATGGTGTTGATATCAACAAACGTCATTTGATCGCAGAAAGTTAACTACTTTTTTCTTTGTTGTGGAAACATCCATTTCATCTGGTTTTCCTTTGTTGTCAACTGCTCTGGCATAAGATCTGGGAGTAATACGCAACCCTGTCACAATTACATTAATAATTTGTGTATTCTTTATGGTATTCTTCAAAGCAACGTCTTTTTGCAGGACTTCCACATCCTGGTGCAGTGCTTTGTTTTCCTCTCTGAACATCCTCATTTCATTCCTTATGTTGACACACATTTTCCTTTTCAGGGTGTCATTCTGTGATTTCTGAATTTCTATGTTTGATTGCAGACTTTTCACAACTGATTGCATATCATTGGCAGTTCAAGTCAAACCATCCAAAATTGATTGCTGCCGTTCTTGTGTTGATACTAGAAAGTAAATATTTGTCAGCATTAGCCACATGTAAAGCACAATGTATTTAATGAGACCATAATTCAAATCGGACTGTTACTGTGTACGTGGACCCTGAAAAAAAATGATCCGATGTTGTCACATTGTCAATTTTCTTTCCCTTCGCTACCTTTGTCTTGCGTCTCTTTTTGAAATGAAGCTGTTCTCCATGTTGTGATATGTACGGGTTGCTGGGCGTCTTCATGTTACGACATTCTGCGCATGTGCCTGAGGCTAGTTAGCACTTGGAGAAGCTGTAAGGTCGTGAATAAAAGCGCTCATTGAGACAACAACTTGATCCCTTCTCTTATTGTTACATCGACGCATGACACTCCAGACTAGGGTTGGGTATCGTTTGAATTCGAACGATTCCGATTCCGATTTCTGACGATTCTCGATTCCGATTCTTTTAAGAGGCAGGGTCAAAAAAAAGTTTAGGATATTTTAAATGAGCTAGCTAACCTACAGTCTTTCTGAATGAAATAGTCTGACATTCTCCATCAATTTTAATTCTATTAACTTTTTATGAACTTTACTATAAATTCCTCACAGGGCTGTTTTCAACTAGAATATAAATATCAAATCTATGAACTTGAATATAAATATTATAAATTATGAATACATTTTCCCAGGGGTACACTTTCCTCAAGAGAGCTTTATTTTTGAAAACCTCATGAAAACACATTTACACATAAGTGTATGATGCTGCAGGAAACCTCATGAAAACACATTTACACATAAGTGTATGATGCTGCAGGAAACCTCATGAAAACACATTTACACACACAAGTGTATGTTGCTGCAGGTACTTAAAAATGTTACCGTGCTCCCACTGATGGGCTAACCTGGTGCAGAAAAGCAAATAAACAATAAGAAACAACTTGCAAAAGCCAGTCCAGATTAGCAGCAGGTACAGTATAAAATCAGAGACAGTTCTTGTTTAGGAAAATGACCATATCCGCCTTCTCAGGCAGGATGCGTGAGCGTTCTGGACAGATAGTGTCTCCTGCTGTGGAAAATACACGTTCGCTGGGTGTGGAAGAAGCTTGAACGCATAAATAGGAGAAAGCGAGATCTGACAGCAAAGGATACGTTTTTTGTTGGTTCAACCGGACCACCACCATGCAGCAGGGTCGTCAGATATAAGTATCGGTGGAACGTCCTGGTACATCTGCAGCTCTCTCTCCACTCGTTCCTTGATGGACATGGACCTCTGTTATTTCGCGGTTATTTCATTTTTTTTTGTAAAGTAAAGCCACACTTTCGACCGCCGACGCCCGCTATCCATGCTTGAGCTTGACTGACTCGCTCGGCTATGCTAACACTTCCGGCGGTGGGCGCTTCTTCGTTGGTGTTCAGCGGCTTCTTCTTCCGGTTCGGCGGACATATTTTTTTCCGGTCGGCGGACTGGGTATCGAAAATAGGAATCGAAATTTAAACTTTTGAATGATTCCGGGAGAATCGGAAAGTTAGTCCCGGTTCCAATCGATACTCGATACCCAACCCTACTCCAGACCATACTTCTGTTTTTGCTAGTCTTGGTTTGAGAGCAACAAACTCAACATGTTATAACGCTATTTATGTACACGATGAATGGGAGACGACAGCAACAAGAAAACCGCTTCATTTCGAGACTGATACATTTAGTTACCCCTCCACCACTTAAGTATAACTGACGTCAAAGGCATGCGTAGTAAGGATACTTTTTACTCGAATCGGAAGAAGTGTTTTCATGCGCTCCAATTTGAATGACTATCGGCATAAACCACCCGTTTCGATTGTAATTAAATTCTGTTACAAACGTGTGTGATCGGGTCAGATTATTCTGAATGGTGTGTTTACATGAAGCAAATAGACTTAGACTTCTTTTTATTGTCGTTCGAATTTGAACTTTACAGTACAGATAAGAACGGAATTTTGTTGCATTAGTTCATGGTAGTGCAGGATAAAAGAGCAATAAGGTGCAGATATAAATAAATAGATTACTGTACAGATATATATTGCACTTTTGCATATGCATCCACGTTTATGGATGTATGTTATATTGTCTTTATATTACAGCCAATTAATCCATTTTTGGGGGGAATTGAGGGGATTATTTTGATGCGTTCAAGAGTCTTACGGCCTGAGGGAAGAAGCTGTTACAGAACCTGGAGGTTCTGCTACGGAGGCTGCGGAACCTCTTTCTAGAGTCCAGCACTGAAAACAGTCCTTGGTGGGAGTGGGAGGAGTCTCTGCAGATTTTCTGAGCCCTGGTCAGGCAGCGGCTTTTTGCGATCTCCTTGATAGGATGATCTTTTCTGCCGTCCTCACCACTCTCTGCAGAGACTTCCAGTCTGCAGGCTCCAGTCCAAATAGTAACCCTAAGTAACTTCCGCATTACTACCAAAAGTAGCAATGATTTAATTGTACACAATTAAAACAGACACTACTTTAACTATTAAACTCTGTCCACACATTAAAGATGCAACGTAACCCGGTCAAAAGTGATCCTTGTAACAACAACCAGGATGTTGGGAAGGGGAAACGCTTGCTCCTCAGACGCATGCTCAGACTTGCAAAGTCTTCTGTATCAGATTTCGGCCAAAAGACTTTGATCACCGAAACAGGCTGTTGTGATGACTTTGGCAATAAGCACCTGACTGTCTGGAATGGAGGCAACATGTCTTTAATGTGGACGTGTTCCAATATAATCAAGGTAGACTCGCGCGGAGAGCGATCTGCAAAACGTGCAACGTGGAAATACAATAGGGCATTGCCAGCTGGTGGTCTTTCAAGAAGGGGAAGCGCCAGCTGCTTCTCATACAATATGTGCATTTCAAACACATCGGCTTTTCTGTACTCTGCAAAAGCTGACCAATAATAGCTCTTAGGCCTGGGTTGCCGCTGACGCTAAACTAGAATATTAGCGAGACATCGCAAACATATTAAAGGATTATATATTATTTACTCGTCCATTGCCAAACACAGAAGGCACTGATCCAATTAAGTAGTTTTTAGGAAAACCATTCTTTATTTTGCTGGTAGACTGTGATGCAGTTGTCTTACATTATAAGGCTAAGCTAGCTACAGAACAAATCAAGCTGAAATTGCTTCAGTATATTTAACACATTTGTAACCTACAATTATTACTGCCGGTTTGACTGTCTCCTCCGTGGCCATAAGTAGCAGTAACCGAGCCCGGTATTAAAAGTAGTTTATCGGAAAATCCATCTTCTGAAGCAGGACTCATTGCGAAGAGAGACTTTTTTCCCCGAGTAAGGCACTTTCTTACATCCGATTAGGTGGAAAGTTTGTGTAGTGACTTGTGCTGGTTAAAACCGAGCTCAAACATGAAATAAAATGGCGGACTCACGCAAAGACCAATATGTACAGGAAGATTATTGAACATTTGATTTGAAGTCAAAGTATTTTGTTTAATTTCACCTTATCTTTGTTTAGGAGGAGTGCTAACATGGCTGCTGCAGCGCGAGGGCCTACGATTGGCCGGCCGTTGGAATTTGCCAAAGAAGAGCAGAGGGCGGTTCACTCCTGGTCCAGGATTGCGTCTGCTGGTCACAATGTCGTCCTGGATGCTCTGAAGATCCTCAGCCCCATGTCACGAGACCTCTCAAGCACCGAAGAATTAGTCACCTTCTTGCAAGAGCTGAGCGAGGAGGGCCACAAGCCCACTGTGCTGCGGAGCAAGGATGTGTACGGCTACCGCTCCTCCACTAACCAGCTTCTGACTGAAGACATGCTTAAGCAACCCAACCGGATTGTCAGACCTACAGCCAAAAAGAGGCGAAGGGTTAGAGTCAAGAAAAGAGAGGTTCACCCTTCATGGAACATCTTTGAAAGACGTAACCCCCGAATCCAGGGGATTCCGCCCCCTGAGCTACTGACGGACCATCGTGCTGTTGTCTACAACAGGCCGCCTGTTCGGATGTCAGAGATTTCAGAGCCGCCCCCCATGCAGTCGTGCCTCAGACTAACTAATATCAAAGGTCTGTCTGGTTGTCACACGGCTAGGCTCCAGATCCAAACCACATGGGACTTACCCTGTAAGACACCCCCGGTTGTCTTTTTGCAGAAGCAGCCCCCTCCAGCACTTTCAGGAATACCTTTGCAGCCTTCCCAGAATGGTGGTGGGGCCTCCACTCGAGCCGTGGCCTTGTTCAGCCAGAAGAACCTGTCCTGCCCCGTCCGCCTGGACGGCGCCCTCATCGGAGATTCTGCGCCAGTGTTCTATGCTAACGGCCGAGCTTTCCCACACACACATACAGAGCTGAGCAGCAACGGCTGGAGGGGCATTGGCCTCCACCAAAATGGACTGGGCCCAAAAGAACTGACGAACCCCACCCGGCAAAGAAACCGCTGGAAAGATAAGCGACGTTTACGATCTAAAGTCATAAAGGTGGATGACTCTCGCTCAGTGGATGAAGCCCGATGGAAAGCTCAAAACATTTTACAGGTGAACCTGTCTCCAGTCATCCAGATCCATCCTCTCAACCATGTTCTCAGAGACTTCAGATACCAGAAGAACTGACGCTCCTTCAAGCATACCTTCTTTCATTAGTTAGTGTCTTACATCCTTGAGTTTCTACCTGGATACCAGACTTCTTTCATGGTTTTTGAAATGTCTGCAGAGGAAGCCCAGGTAGGTCCTGAACGTTTTTTGTTTTTTTTCTTCATGTTGGTCACATGAAAGGCTTAAGAAGTTGGAAATGTATTTTCCTAGCTGGCTGGGAAACGATTTTCCACAGAATGCTGGTACTTTTCTACGCCACACAAATCCGGCATTCTGCTTTCAGTTAAGATGTCGGCCAATGTTTCCTCTTCCGTTTTTCACTTGGATGGTCTTAATGTTATGCCATTATTTTTGCGTGGAGCACCATTATTTCATTAGTATTTCAAATTCCATGGAAGAATAGCACCATTTTGGTTTAAGAATGAAAGTATTTTTTGTGTAATGTCTTGCAGAGGTGAGGCCGGTGTGCTTCCGAAAGACTTGGTCTCCAATAAACAAAGATCCTAAATTGTGGGAGAGAATGAGTTTGTCTTCCTTTTTTTGTTTCACTGTGAGAAAAGGCAGGGGAAGTGTATAGTCCTGAAGTCCTTGTTCTTGTAAGCAAACGTAGTATTTTGGACTGATGATAGCCAATCTGCTGTGGATGAGAAAGGCCAAAGTGTACCGTCAGATTCTGACCTAAATTCTTTCAATTGCTACTAAGTTTTGCTAACTGCTTCCTTCAATTTGTTTGAAATCTTCCAGTTGCCCGTTGTTACCACGCACGACTACTCAACTGTTCAGTGTATCTGTTTGAACTCAACTGCGGGTGCTTACTTTTCAAACTTGGTGCTCAATCTAAGGCTTCAGAAAATTAAACATTTGTAATCTTCCTGTTGGCCTTTCCTTCGGACAGAAAGTGCCGCTGCACCCCCGCAGGTTGGGAGTAGCGTGGTGGAGTATCCGAGAGTGAAAAACAATATTTATGGCAAACCAAACGTTTGAAAGTCTGCTTCCCAAGTTATTCTAAGATGAAATCAAGACTGGTACAGTTGTGGTCAAAAGTGTACATCATACTTGCCAACCTTGAGACCTCCGATTCCGGGAGGCGGGGGGTGGGGCGGGGCGGGGGGCGTGGTTAAGAGGGGAGGAGTATATTTACAGCTAGAATTCACCAACTCGAGTATTTCATATATATTTCATGTATGAAATACTTGACTTTCAGTGAATTCAGGCTATATATATTTATTTTATTATACATAGAAATAAAAGAAATACTTGAATTTTAGTGTTCCGGAGGCTATCCAGTAGATGGCATTATTGTTCTGTTTAAGAGTGTCACAACATTGCTGTTTACGGCAGACAAACTGCTTTACGGTAGACGAAAACGTGACTGCTGTTGTTGTGTGTTGTTACCGCGCTGGGAGGACGTTAATGAAACGGCCTAACAATAAACCCGCATAAGAAACCAAGAGCTCGCCATAAATCATTCTACAGTTATAACGTGATTGGGCAGGCAAGCTGTTTATATCGTGGGAAAGCGGACGTGAAAACAGACTGCCGCCGCTGTCCCCACTCAGGTCCGCATTCCGGGAGTTTATCGGGAGAAAATTTCTTCCGGGAGGTTATCGGGAGAGGCGCTGAATTCCGGGAGTCTCCCGGTAAAACCGGGAGGGTTGGCAAGTAATGGTGTACATCCGCTTGTAAAGAACATCATGTCATGGCTGTCTTGAGTTTCCAATCATTTCTACAACTCTTATTTTGTTGTGATAATTGGAGCACATACTTGTTGGTCACAAAAAACATTCATGAAGTTTGCTTCTTTTATGAATTTATTATGGATCTACTGAAAATGTGAGCAAAAGTATACATACAGCAACATACATTATCAATTTTGGTGATGTAGAAAAGTTACAATCAAATCGGCATGGCCTCTTAACTTCATGTGAGTGATTATGATTGACGACACCTGTTGACTTCTCTGAGGCCGGTTAAACAGGGCTCATGTGATGCAGTCATTAGACTCGGTTGCAAACGCCACAATGGCAAAGTCAAAGGAACTTGGCACGGATCTGAAAAAACGAATCATTGAGTCAGGAAAGTCACTTGGAGCCATTTCAAAGCAGCTTAAGGTCCCAAGAGCAACTGTGCAGACAATTCGTAAGTAGAAAGTGCATGGCACAGTTTTGTCACTGCCACAATCAGGAAGAAAACGCAAGCTATCACAATTTTGTCAAGAGGAGGGGTCAAAAACTCAAGCAGACGCTTTATTGCAGTGAAACTTGCCAAGGGACATGTTGGCAAATATTAACATTAGGGTTGGGTATCGTTTGAATTTGAACGATTCCGATTCTTTGTTTCGATTCCAATTCCTGGCGATTCTCGACTCCGATTCTTCTTGTACCATGCCGGGATCAATGTGTTTGACAGGTAGTCCCTGGGTTGAGAGTTTTCACCATATCCCTGCAAACATAAACAAACATGTAATGTTGCTGTTACTGTTTAGCCCAGTATCAATTAGCTTAGCTCTAACGTTGTTGCTTAACTAACCTAAATGTTGGAGATTCCACCTCTGAAAAGGGATGCAGTCTTTTGACTGTGTGCAGTGACCTTTCTGTGGCCCTCTTCTGTCTGTGGCACCGACATCTTCCCCATTGCCGCTACGGTGAACGGAGTACGCTGAGCACATCGCGGAGCCTGGCTAGCAGGTTGTAAATTGTCTATGAAAAAATACGCGGGCTAATTTGTTAGCTGCCTCAACGTTGGCGCAAAACACATTATTTATTGCATATATATTGTTTTACTTACCGGATTCGGACTGCAGTGCTGGGCGTCGGAGCCAGAAGACGGGACACGCATTTATTTGTACTCCATGAACTCGGAGGTGCTTCATCATGTTCGACGTGCACCCTCCTAAGCACGAAACAGTCCTGTCGCACGTGTTACATTTCGCCGATATTTCATTTTTTTTAGTAAAATAAAGCCACACTTTCGACCGCTGACGCCCGCTATCCATGCTTGACTGACTTGCTCGGCTACATAGGCTCGGCTATGCTAACACTTCCGGCGGTGGGCGCTTCTTCGTTGGTGTTCAGCGGCTTCTTCTTCCGGTCGGCGGACTTATTCTTTTTTTCCGGTCGGCGGACTGGGTATCGAAACTAGGAATCGAAATTTAAACTTTTGAACGATTCCGGGAGAATCGGAAAGTTAGTCCCGGTTCCATTCGATACTCGATACCCAACACTAATTAACATTGCTGTATGTATACTTTTGACCCAGCACATTTTCAGTAGAGCCATAATACATTCAAAAAAGAAGCAAACTTCATGAATGTTTTTGGTGACCAACGAGTATGTGCTCCGATCTATCACAAAAAAATAAGAGTTGTAGAAATGATTGGAAACTCGAGTGTGTGTAAACTTTTGACCACGACTGTAGATGCGCGTAGAATTCACCTGGATTTAGTGTTTGCCAAAGTCTCATTGAAAGCCGATTTACCGAAAGCTCTAAACATGCTGGTGACTTTATGAAGATCCAAGTTTTGAAATCCCAACACTAATTTATTACCAATGACATTTGGTATGACTTTAACATTTCCCAAATTGTGAGTTTTTGTTGAAGCTTTGGTTAGGTTTTGTTCCGTGAGAGTCTTGAGTCCGTGCCTGTCTTTTAGCATCGCAAACCCAACCCAAATTCTGTTTTCGTTTTTTTTATTTTTATATATCTTGTTCATTTCACTGGTGAAACACTTGTAACAATTTCCTATAAGAGCTTTGAAGAAGTTTTTGTTCAATAAACTGATCTGAAAAGTAGTGTTTTTTTAAATTTATTTGACACTTGTAAAATAGAAACACGAAGGCCATTGTTTTCATGCGGGAGCCAGAGCCCGATTCCAGAATTATTGATGTATTCTAGTTTATCACAAATATTCCAAAGGTTTATGGTGTGGTGCCCCAAGTTGTGTCCCTCAAGGCTCCCGACCAGAGACATTGTGCTTTTCTTTAGACGCAAACGTATTATCCATTTGGGTTCCTGGTTCAATCCCCACCTTCTACCAACCTCGTCACGTCCGTTGTGTCCTTGAGCAAGACACTTCACCCTTGCTCCTGAAGGGTCGTGGTTAGGACCTTGCATGGCAGCTAACGCCATCAGTGTGTGAATGGATGATTCTGGAAATAGTGTCAAAGCGCTTTGAGTACCTTGAAGGTAGAAAAGCGCTATACAAGTACAAGCCCTGTTCCATATGTGTTGGGAAATGGTGTTAGATGTAAATATAAACGGAATACAATGATTTGCAAATCCTTTTCAAGCCATATTCAATTGAATGCACTACAAAGACAACATATTTGATGTTCAAACTCATAAACTTTATTTTTTTGCAAATAATAATTAACTTAGAATTTCATGGCTGCAACACGTGCCAAAGTAGTTGGGAAAGGGCATGTTCACCACTGTGTTACATGGCCTTTCCTTTTAACAACACTCAGTAAACGATTGGGAACTGAGGAGACTAATTGTTGAAGCTTTGAAAGTGGAATTCTTTCCCATTCTTGTTTTGTGTAGAGCTTCAGTCGTATTTTACGCTTCATAATGCGCCACACATTTTCGATGGGAGACAGGTCTGGACTGCAGGCGGGCCAGGAAAGTACCCGCACTCTTTTTTTACGAAGCCACACTGTTGTAACACGTGCTGAATGTGGCTTGGCATTGTCTTGCGTCCATGGTAACGTTGCTTGGATGGCAACATATGTTGTTCCAAAAGCTGTATGTACCTTTCAGCATTAATGGTGCCTTCACAGATGTATAAGTTAGCTCTATATGATCCACCGTCCCAAGATGGCTGCCAGGTGCGGTGGCTAAGTCTGGGCACATCTGAAGCCGGTATGTATGTGCATATCGTAAAAACAACCGTCCAACATTTTACAACTAATTGTAAACTTATAGGTGCCGACCATCAGGGCCGAGTTGCGACGAGAGAGCGTTATTAAGCCGAGTTGGTAAGTGAATCTGTTTGCTAATAGTAGCTGCTAGCCGTACCCATGTATTGTCTATGGGCGGTTAGCATCGGCTTGTAATCCCGTTTCCTCCAATGTTTCTGATCCCATTGAATTTATATTTATTTCGAGTCTTTATTTTGGGTACTTACATATGGTGACTGAGTGTTGTGGCGTTTTAAGGCCATGTGCACTTTTTATGCTACGGTAAAGACAATGAATGAACACTGTTACACCCGTCATAGTGACGTCACTGTTATTGTTAATGTTACACCCGTCATAGTGACGTCACTGTTATTGTTAATGTTACACCCGTCATAGTGACGTCACTGTTATTGTTAATGTTACACCCGTCATAGTGACGTCACTGTTATTGTTAATGTTACACCCGTCATAGTGACGTCACTGTTATTGTTAATGTTACACCCGTCATAGTGACGTCACTGTTATTTTCTATTGTTTAATATTGTTCATGTTACACCCGTCATAGTGACGTCACTGTTATTTTCTATTGTTTAATATTGTTCATGTTGCACCCGTCATAGTGACGTCACTGTTATTTTCTATTGTTTAATATTGTTAATGTTACACCCGTCATAGTGACGTCACTGTTATTGTTAATGTTACACCCGTCATAGTGACGTCACTGTTATTGTTAATGTTACACCCGTCATAGTGACGTCACTGTTATTTTCTATTGTTTAATATTGTTCATGTTGCACCCGTCATAGTGACGTCACTGTTATTTTCTATTGTTTAATATTGTTAATGTTACACCCGTCATAGTGACGTCACTGTTATTTTCTATTGTTTAATATTGTTCATGTTACACCCGTCATAGTGACGTCACTGTTATTTTCTATTGTTTAATATTGTTAATGTTACACCCGTCATAGTGACGTCACTGTTATTTTCTATTGTTTAATATTGTTCATGTTACACCCGTCATAGTGACGTCACTGTTATTTTCTATTGTTTAATATTGTTCATGTTACACCCGTCATAGTGACGTCACTGTTATTGTTAATGTTACACCCGTCATAGTGACGTCACTGTTATTTTCTATTGTTTAATATTGTTAATGTTACACCCGTCATAGTGACGTCACTGTTATTTTCTATTGTTTAATATTGTTCATGTTGCACCCGTCATAGTGACGTCACTGTTATTTTCTATTGTTTAATATTGTTAATGTTACACCCGTCATAGTGACGTCACTGTTATTGTTAATGTTACACCCGTCATTGTGACGTCACTGTTATTGTTAATGTTACACCCGTCATAGTGACGTCACTGTTATTGTTAATGTTACACCCGTCATAGTGACGTCACTGTTATTTTCTATTGTTTAATATTGTTAATGTTACACCCGTCATAGTGACGTCACTGTTATTTTCTATTGTTTAATATTGTTCATGTTGCACCCGTCATAGTGACGTCACTGTTATTTTCTATTGTTTAATATTGTTAATGTTACACCCGTCATAGTGACGTCACTGTTATTGTTAATGTTACACCCGTCATTGTGACGTCACTGTTATTGTTAATGTTACACCCGTCATAGTGACGTCACTGTTATTGTTAATGTTACACCCGTCATAGTGACGTCACTGTTATTTTCTATTGTTTAATATTGTTAATGTTACACCCGTCATAGTGACGTCACTGTTATTTTCTATTGTTTAATATTGTTCATGTTACACCCGTCATAGTGACGTCACTGTTATTTTCTATTGTTTAATATTGTTAATGTTACACCCGTCATAGTGACGTCACTGTTATTTTCTATTGTTTAATATTGTTCATGTTGCACCCGTCATAGTGACGTCACTGTTATTTTCTATTGTTTAATATTGTTAATGTTACACCCGTCATAGTGACGTCACTGTTATTGTTAATGTTACACCCGTCATTGTGACGTCACTGTTATTGTTAATGTTACACCCGTCATAGTGACGTCACTGTTATTGTTAATGTTACACCCGTCATAGTGACGTCACTGTTATTTTCTATTGTTTAATATTGTTCATGTTACACCCGTCATAGTGACGTCACTGTTATTTTCTATTGTTTAATATTGTTAATGTTACACCCGTCATAGTGACGTCACTGTTATTTTCTATTGTTTAATA
This sequence comes from Entelurus aequoreus, assembly GCF_033978785.1. Classification (NCBI taxonomy): domain Eukaryota; kingdom Metazoa; phylum Chordata; class Actinopteri; order Syngnathiformes; family Syngnathidae; genus Entelurus; species Entelurus aequoreus. The sequence goes on along the minus strand of NC_084756.1, from coordinate 35,402,496 downwards.
TTGTTCATGTTACACCCGTCATAGTGACGTCACTGTTATTTTCTATTGTTTAATATTGTTCATGTTGCACCCGTCATAGTGACGTCACTGTTATTTTCTATTGTTTAATATTGTTAATGTTACACCCGTCATAGTGACGTCACTGTTATTTTCTATTGTTTAATATTGTTCATGTTGCACCCGTCATAGTGACGTCACTGTTATTTTCTATTGTTTAATATTGTTAATGTTACACCCGTCATAGTGACGTCACTGTTATTGTTAATGTTACACCCGTCATTGTGACGTCACTGTTATTGTTAATGTTACACCCGTCATAGTGACGTCACTGTTATTGTTAATGTTACACCCGTCATAGTGACGTCACTGTTATTTTCTATTGTTTAATATTGTTCATGTTGCACCCGTCATAGTGACGTCACTGTTATTTTCTATTGTTTAATATTGTTCATGTTGCACCCGTCATAGTGACGTCACTGTGTACTGTTGTTTGTTATGTTGTACATACATGGGATTGTTTAATATTGTTAATGTTACACCCGTCATAGTGACGTCACTGTTATTTTCTATTGTTTAATATTGTTCATGTTGCACCCGTCATAGTGACGTCACTGTGTACTGTTGTTTGTTATGTTGTACATACATGGGATTGTTTAATATTGTTAATGTTACACCCGTCATAGTGACGTCACTGTTATTGTTAATGTTACACCCGTCATAGTGACGTCACTGTTATTTTCTATTGTTTAATATTGTTCATGTTGCACCCGTCATAGTGACGTCACTGTTATTTTCTATTGTTTAATATTGTTAATGTTACACCCGTCATAGTGACAACACTGTGTACTGTTGTTTGTTATGTTGTACATACATGGGATTGTTTGATATTGTTAATGTTACACCCGTCATAGTGACGTCACTGTTATTTTCTATTGTTTAATATTGTTCATGTTGCACCCGTCATAGTGACGTCACTGTTATTTTCTATTGTTTAATATTGTTAATGTTACACCCGTCATAGTGACGTCACTGTTATTTTCTATTGTTTAATATTGTTCATGTTGCACCCGTCATAGTGACATCACTGTTATTTTCTATTGTTTAATATTGTTAATGTTACACCCGTCATAGTGACGTCACTGTTATTTTCTATTGTTTAATATTGTTCATGTTGCACCCGTCATAGTGACGTCACTGTTATTTTCTATTGTTTAATATTGTTAATGTTACACCCGTCATAGTGACGTCACTGTTATTTTCTATTGTTTAATATTGTTCCTGTTGCACCCGTCATAGTGACGTCACTGTTATTTTCTATTGTTTAATATTGTTAATGTTACACCCGTCATAGTGACGTCACTGTTATTGTTAATGTTACACCCGTCATAGTGACGTCACTGTTATTGTTAATGTTACACCCGTCATAGTGACGTCACTGTTATTGTTAATGTTACACCCGTCATAGTGACGTCACTGTTATTGTTAATGTTACACCCGTCATAGTGACGTCACTGTTATTGTTAATGTTACACCCGTCATAGTGACGTCACTGTTATTGTTAATGTTACACCCGTCATAGTGACGTCACTGTTATTGTTAATGTTACACCCGTCATAGTGACGTCACTGTTATTGTTAATGTTACACCCGTCATAGTGACGTCACTGTTATTTTCTATTGTTTAATATTGTTAATGTTACACCCGTCATAGTGACGTCACTGTTATTTTCTATTGTTTAATATTGTTAATGTTACACCCGTCATAGTGACGTCACTGTTATTGTTAATGTTACACCCGTCATAGTGACGTCACTGTTATTGTTAATGTTACACCCGTCATAGTGACGTCACTGTTATTGTTAATGTTACACCCGTCATAGTGACGTCACTGTTATTGTTAATGTTACACCCGTCATAGTGACGTCACTGTTATTGTTAATGTTACACCCGTCATAGTGACGTCACTGTTATTGTTAATGTTACACCCGTCATAGTGACGTCACTGTTATTGTTAATGTTACACCCGTCATAGTGACGTTATTGTTAATGTTACACCCGTCATAGTGACGTCACTGTTATTTTCTATTGTTTAATATTGTTCATGTTGCACCCGTCATAGTGACGTCACTGTTATTTTCTATTGTTTAATATTGTTAATGTTACACCCGTCATAGTGACGTCACTGTTATTGTTAATGTTACACCCGTCATAGTGACGTCACTGTTATTGTTAATGTTACACCCGTCATAGTGACGTCACTGTTATTTTCTATTGTTTAATATTGTTCATGTTGCACCCGTCATAGTGACGTCACTGTTATTTTCTATTGTTTAATATTGTTAATGTTACACCCGTCATAGTGACAACACTGTGTACTGTTGTTTATGTTGTACATACATGGGATTGTTTAATATTGTTAATGTTACACCCGTCATAGTGACGTCACTGTTATTTTCTATTGTTTAATATTGTTCATGTTGCACCCGTCATAGTGACGTCACTGTGTACTGTTGTTTGTTATGTTGTACATACATGGGATTGTTTAATATTGTTAATGTTACACCCGTCATAGTGACGTCACTGTTATTTTCTATTGTTTAATATTGTTAATGTTACACCCGTCATAGTGACGTCACTGTTATTGTTAATGTTACACCCGTCATAGTGACGTCACTGTTATTGTTAATGTTACACCCGTCATAGTGACGTCACTGTTATTTTCTATTGTTTAATATTGTTCATGTTGCACCCGTCATAGTGACGTCACTGTTATTTTCTATTGTTTAATATTGTTAATGTTACACCCGTCATAGTGACAACACTGTGTACTGTTGTTTATGTTGTACATACATGGGATTGTTTAATATTGTTAATGTTACACCCGTCATAGTGACGTCACTGTTATTTTCTATTGTTTAATATTGTTCATGTTGCACCCGTCATAGTGACGTCACTGTTATTTTCTATTGTTTAATATTGTTCATGTTGCACCCGTCATAGTGACGTCACTGTGTACTGTTGTTTGTTATGTTGTACATGCATGGGATTGTTTAATATTGTTAATGTTACACCCGTCATAGTGACGTCACTGTTATTGTTAATGTTACACCCGTCATAGTGACGTCACTGTTATTTTCTATTGTTTAATATTGTTAATGTTACACCCGTCATAGTGACAACACTGTGTACTGTTGTTTGTTATGTTGTACATACATGGGATTGTTTAATATTGTTAATGTTACACCCGTCATAGTGACGTCACTGTTATTGTTAATGTTACACCCGTCATAGTGACGTCACTGTTATTGTTAATGTTACACCCGTCATAGTGACGTCACTGTTATTTTCTATTGTTTAATATTGTTCATGTTGCACCCGTCATAGTGACGTCACTGTTATTTTCTATTGTTTAATATTGTTAATGTTACACCCGTCATAGTGACAACACTGTGTACTGTTGTTTATGTTGTACATACATGGGATTGTTTAATATTGTTAATGTTACACCCGTCATAGTGACGTCACTGTTATTTTCTATTGTTTAATATTGTTCATGTTGCACCCGTCATAGTGACGTCACTGTGTACTGTTGTTTGTTATGTTGTACATGCATGGGATTGTTTAATATTGTTAATGTTACACCCGTCATAGTGACGTCACTGTTATTGTTAATGTTACACCCGTCATAGTGACGTCACTGTTATTGTTAATGTTACACCCGTCATAGTGACGTCACTGTTATTTTCTATTGTTTAATATTGTTAATGTTACACCCGTCATAGTGACGTCACTGTTATTGTTAATGTTACACCCATCATAGTGACGTCACTGTTATTTTCTATTGTTTAATATTGTTCATGTTACACCCGTCATAGTGACGTCACTGTTATTTTCTATTGTTTAATATTGTTCATGTTGCACCCGTCATAGTGACAACACTGTGTACTGTTGTTTGTTATGTTGTACATACATGGGATTGTTTAATATTGTTAATGTTAGCAGTATTATTGCTAATAATGATAATAATAATTGTAGCTTGTTTATTGAAGGTCGAACAATAGATGACTTAATGTTGATGTTTATGTGCGCACATTGATTGAACTCCGGGTCCTGTGTTTACGTAGGCCAGGTCCCTAAGTCTTGGATGGTGAGCTGTAGATAGGCCTTGAGCCTGAGCCCAAGGATCTCCACCTCTCAACCCCTGAACTCCACCTGCTCTGGTCGGGCCGGTAGGCGGCTTATAGCCGAACCCCTTGCCTCGCACCTCATTACTCTGCAGCCCTTTGCACTACCTCATACACACCCTGCCCATAAAGTCAACTGTCACTACAAACTGCCATATCCACAACCCCAACCCTGGGACCCCATTTTGAACATTCCTAGCGCCAACACTGCTGTCAACAGAGGAGAAAAATGCTTTATTTAAATAAATATATTATTTATAAAGCAAGTTCGAGTATCATTGGCAAATGTTCACCTAGTCCCCGCCTTGGCACGCATATATGTCCTCTTTTTGGGATTTCAGAATATGGTCAGCCTATATAAGTTACCCATGCCTTGCGTGGATAACAGTCTGGATGGTTCGCTTCCCCTTTGGTCCGGATGACACGATGTCGAATATTTCCAAAAACAATTTGAAATGTGGACTCGTCAGACCACAGAACACTTTTCCACTTTGCATGAGTCCATCTTAGATGATCTCGGGCCCAGAGAAGCTGGCGGCGTTTCTGGGTGTTGTTGATAAACGGTTTTCGCTTTGCATAGTAGAGCTTTAACTTGCACTTACAGATGTAGCGACCAACCGTATTTAGTGACAGTGGTTTTCTGAAGTGTTCCTGAGCCCATGTGGTGATATCCTTTAGAGATCGATGTCGGTTTTTGATACAGTGCCGTCTGAGGGATGGAAGGTCACGCTCATTTAGTGTTGGTTTCCAGCCATGCTGCTTATGTGGAGTGATTTCTCCAGATTCTCTGAACCTTTTGATGATATTACGGAGCGTAGATGTTGAAATCCCTAAATTTCTTGCAATTGCACTTTGAGAAACGTTGTTCTTAAACTGTTCAACTGAATATGGGTTGAAATTGATTTGCAAATCATTGTATTCCGTTTATATTTACATCTAACACCATTTCCCAACTCATATGTTCATTCATAGTTTTGATGTGACAATCTACAATGTAAATAGTCATGAAAATAAAGAAAAGGCATTGAGAAATAGAGGAAATGCTAGCACAAAGTATGTTCTTTATTTTTGTGACGATCTCATCTTTACATCCAGGAGAGTGACAAATTAACGGTATCGGAGTTAATATGAAATCCTGAAAACCCAACATGAGTACTTTGTCGCACCATCTCTGGCTTTTAGAACAGCTGGCAGTCTCGGATGCTTGGACTTAGCGATACTCTTCACTCATCTTGCTGTCCTCAGATCAGCTTTGCAGGTTGGAGTCTTCTCATTTTCTTCCATTTCCAACACAAATGTTCAATTGGAATGTGATCGGGACTTTTTACAGGCCGTGACATTGACCTTGTGTATCTCTGCAAGGAACATTTTTACAGTTTTTGCTCTAAGGCAAGATGCATTATCATCTTGGAAAAAAATGTCATCGGCAAAGTTTTTTTTCCGAGTTGATGGAATAAGAAAAGTGTCCAAAATGTCCACGTAAAGTTGCATTTATTGAAGGTGTAATGACCGCCATCTCTCCAGGAACATTACCTGATATTCAGCCCCGTATCATCAATGACTGTGGAAATGTGCATGTTTTCTTCAGGCAGTCGTCTTCATAAATCTCATTGGAAGCTAAAGTTCCAGCATCATCACCTGGCCCAATGTGGATCATCTGTTAATGGAACTTTCATCCAGTCATCCATAGTCCACCATTGCTTTGCCTTAGTCCACTGGAACTTTAGCTTTTCTGTATTTAAATCCCATGTCCTACAGGCAGTTTCTTACAGTTCCCGTGACTCCATTGTCCGCTTTATTTGTTTTGCTGTGCATCTTTTCTTTTCGTGACCTACCTTTTTTTATTTCTGTCTTGACACTTGTCTGCCAGTGCTTACCTTTTACAACCTTCTAGTGTTTTTCTACTTGATCCATCTGACTGAGAACATTCAACATTGCGTGATGATTTACCTTCTTGAAGAAGTTTAATGATCCTCTCCTTTCTTTCAATTGACATTTTTCGTGTTGGAGCCACGATTCATGTCAATCCACCTGATGTTTTAACTGCAGACTAATGAAGAAGTTCAATGTAATGCAGATGTTTGCTGTGATGAATGAATATTTACAGGGTGATTCCACTATTTGTTTCCAACGAATTGAGTGATTTCATAAATTTTCGCTCTGATACATACATACATGTGTTTGTGTGTTTATATATTTATATACATACATACATGTGTTTGTGTGTGTGTTTATATATTTATATACATACATACATGTGTTTGTGTGTGTGTGTTTATATATTTATATACATACATACATGTGTTTGTGTGTGTGTTTATATATTTATATACATACATACATGTGTTTGTGTGTGTGTTTATATATTTATATACATACATACATGTGTTTGTGTGTGTGTTTATATATTTATATACATACATACATGTGTTTGTGTGTGTGTTTATATATTTATATACATACATACATGTGTTTGTGTGTGTGTTTATATATTTATATACATACATACATGTGTTTGTGTGTGTGTTTATATATTTATATACATACATACATGTGTTTGTGTGTGTGTTTATATATTTATATACATACATACATGTGTTTGTGTGTGTGTTTATATATTTATATACATACATACATGTGTTTGTGTGTGTGTTTATATATTTATATACATACATACATGTGTTTGTGTGTGTGTTTATATATTTATATACATACATACATGTGTTTGTGTGTGTGTTTATATATTTATATACATACATACATGTGTTTGTGTGTGTGTATATGTTTATATACATACATACATGTGTTTGTGTGTGTGTTTATATATTTATATACATACATACATGTGTTTGTGTGTGTGTTTATATATTTATATACATACATACATGTGTTTGTGTGTGTGTATATGTTTATATACATACATACATGTGTTTGTGTGTGTGTTTATATATTTATATACATACATACATGTGTTTGTGTGTGTGTATATGTTTATATACATACATACATGTGTTTGTGTGTGTGTTTATATATTTATATACATACATACATGTGTTTGTGTGTGTGTTTATATATTTATATACATACATACATGTGTTTGTGTGTGTGTTTATATATTTATATACATACATACATGTGTTTGTGTGTGTGTTTATATATTTATATACATACATACATGTGTTTGTGTGTGTGTTTATATATTTATATACATACATACATGTGTTTGTGTGTGTGTTTATATATTTATATACATACATACATGTGTTTGTGTGTGTGTATATGTTTATATACATACATACATGTGTTTGTGTGTGTGTTTATATATTTATATACATACATACATGTGTTTGTGTGTGTGTTTATATATTTATATACATACATACATGTGTTTGTGTGTGTGTATATGTTTATATACATACATACATGTGTTTGTGTGTGTGTTTATATATTTATATACATACATACATGTGTTTGTGTGTGTGTATATGTTTATATACATACATACATGTGTTTGTGTGTGTGTATATGTTTATATACATACATACATGTGTTTGTGTGTGTGTATATGTTTATATACATACATACATGTGTTTGTGTGTGTGTTTATATATTTATATACATACATACATGTGTTTGTGTGTGTGTTTATATATTTATATACATACATACATGTGTTTGTGTGTGTGTTTATATATTTATATACATACATACATGTGTTTGTGTGTGTGTGTTTATATATTTATATACATACATACATGTGTTTGTGTGTGTGTGTTTATATATTTATATACATACATACATGTGTTTGTGTGTGTGTTTATATATTTATATACATACATACATGTGTTTGTGTGTGTGTTTATATATTTATATACATACATACATGTGTTTGTGTGTGTGTTTATATATTTATATACATACATACATGTGTTTGTGTGTGTGTGTGTTTATATATTTATATACATACATACATGTGTTTGTGTGTGTGTTTATATATTTATATACATACATACATGTGTTTGTGTGTGTGTATATGTTTATATACATACATACATGTGTTTGTGTGTGTGTTTATATATTTATATACATACATACATGTGTTTGTGTGTGTGTGTTTATATATTTATATACATACATACATGTGTTTGTGTGTGTGTGTTTATATATTTATATACATACATACATGTGTTTGTGTGTGTGTTTATATATTTATATACATACATACATGTGTTTGTGTTTATATATTTATATACATACATACATGTGTTTGTGTGTGTGTTTATATATTTATATACATACATACATGTGTTTGTGTGTGTGTGTGTTTATATATTTATATACATACATACATGTGTTTGTGTGTGTGTTTATATATTTATATACATACATACATGTGTTTGTGTGTTTATATATTTATATACATACATACATGTGTTTGTGTGTGTGTTTATATATTTATATACATACATACATGTGTTTGTGTGTGTGTTTATATATTTATATACATACATACATGTGTTTGTGTGTGTGTGTCTATATATTTATATACATACATACATGTGTTTGTGTGTGTGTGTTTATATATTTATATACATACATACATGTGTTTGTGTGTGTGTGTTTATATACATACATACATGTGTTTGTGTGTGTGTGTATGTATTTATATACATACATACATGTGTGTTTGTGTGTGTGTATGTGTTTATATATTTCTATACATACATACATGTGTTTGTGTGTGTGTGTGTGTGTTTATATATTTATATACATACATACATACATGTGTTTGTGTGTGTGTGTGTGTTTATATATTTATATACATACATACATGTGTGTTTGTGTGTGTGTATGTGTTTATATATTTATATACATACATACATGTTTGTGTGTGTGTATGTGTTTATATATTTATATACATACATGTGTTTGTGTGTGTGTGTGTATATATATTTATATATATACATACGTGTGTGTGTGTGTATGTATGTATATACATACATACATGTGTGTATGTATTTGTATATATATATACATACAAGTGTGTGTATGTATATATATACATACACACATGTATGTATATATGTGTATATATATATGTGTGTTTATATATGTATGTATATACATGTGTATATATACATGTATACATGTATGTATATCTACCCTGTATATATGTATACGTGTGTGTGTGTGTATATACATATGTATGTGTATAAATATATGTGTATGTATATGTGTATATATATATATGTGTGTGTGTATATATATATATGTGTGTGTGTATATACATACACGTGTGTGTGTATATATATATGTGTGTGTGTATATATATACACGTGTGTGTATATATACAGTATATACACACAGTGTGTATATATATACACAGTGTGTATATATATAAATATATATATACACGTGTAAATATATATATATATACACACATGTGTATATATACATGAGTGTATATATATATATATATACATGTGTATATATACATATACACACACATGTGTATATATACATGAGTGTATATATATATATATATATATATACATGTGTATATATACATATACGTGTGTGTGTGTATATATATATATACATGTGTATATAAATTGTGTGTATATGTATATACATGTGTGTATATATAAATATATATATATACATGTGTGTATACATACATGTGTGTATACATATATTAGGTGTCTGTATATACATATACGTGTGTATATATATATATATACACATATATATATATATACACACATTTATATACACATGTATATATATATATTATATATACATGTGTATATAAATATGTGTGTATATACATATACGTGTATATATATATATACACGTGTGTGTATATATATATATATACACGTGTATATATACACACGTGTATGTATATATATATACACACACGTGTATGTATATATATACACACCTACACACATGTATATATATACACACCTACACACATGTATATATATACATGTGTATATATATATACACACGTATATATATATATACACAAACGAGTGTATATATATACACACACTAGTATATATATATACATGTGTGTATATATATATACATGTGTGTATATGTATAAGTGTGTGTATATATATATACACACACACGTGTGTGTGTATATATACAGCATATACACACACGTGTGTGTGTATATATACATGTGTATATATATATACATACATGTGTGTGTGTATATATATACATGTGTATATATATATATACATACATACATGTGTGTGTGTATATATATTTACACACATGTATATATACACACACGTGTGTATATATACATGAGTGTATATATATATATACACATGTGTATATATATACATGTGTGTATATATAAATATATATATATACGTGTGTGTATATATACATGTGTGTATACATATATTAGGTGTCTGTATATACATATACGTGTGTATATATATATACACACACATATATACACACATTTATATACACATGTATATATATATATTATATATATACATGTGTATATAAATATATGTGTGTATATATATATATATATACGTGTATATATATATACACGTGTATATATATATATACACGTGTGTATATACACGTGTATGTATATATATATACACACGTGTATGTATATATATACACCTACACACATGTATATATATACATGTGTATATATATATACACACGTATATATGTATATACACAAACGAGTGTATATATACACACACTAGTATATATATATACATGTGTGTATATATATATACATGTGTGTATATGTATAAGTGTGTGTATATGTATATACACACGTGTGTGTGTGTATATATACAGTATATACACACACACGTGTGTGTATATATACATGTGTATATATATATATACACACACACATGTATATATATATACACACACACGTGTATGTATATGCACATGTATATATATACTCGTGTGTGTGTGTATATATATACACACATGTATATATATATATATTCTCGTGTGTGTATATATATATACATACTCGTGTGTGTGTATATATATACACATGTGTGTGTATATATATATACACACACACGAATATATATATATATATACATGTGTGTGTATACATACACACACGAATATATATATATACATGTGTGTGTATATATATATACACACACGGGTATATATATACATGTGTGTATATATATATATATATATATATATATATATATATATATATATATATATATATATATATATATATATATATATATATATATATATATATATATATATATATATATATATATATATATATATATATATATATATATATATATATATATATATATATATATATATATATATATATATATATATATATATATATATATATATATATATATATATATATATATATATATATATATATATATATATATATATATATATATACGTTTACTGAGTGTTGTTAAAAGGAAAGGCCATGTAACACAGTGGCAAAAATGCACCTGTGACAACTTTTTTTGCAATGTGTTGCTGCCATTAAATTCTAAGTTAATGATTATTTGCAAAACAAAAATGAAGTTTCCCAGTGTGAACATGAAATATCTTGTCTTTGCAGTCTATTCAATTGAATATAACTTGAATATTCTGTTTTTATTGACCTTTTACACAAGTTGCCAACTTCACTGGTTTTGGGTTTTGTAGTTGTAGACTGATGTGTGTTAGTGCACTTTGGGGCTGCTTGGTTAACAAAAGGTGCCAAAAGTCTACCTGGTCGTCCACAGAAGCTGACGTTCTACCAAACTACATCGGAACCTGCTTATCGTGACGTATCTTTGGTTGGTTGACTGATGTCCTCATGTAAATTGTTGCTATGTGTATGTATATATATACACACACACACACGTGTATGTATATATATAACAATTTAGCCCCCTCCGCAATTGTGTGCTTCTGAGCTGTGATTCAGGGGTTGGACTATAGGCGGCAGTGGCGCTCGCCTGCCAGTTCACATCCAGACCCGGCCCAGGAGAAGACATTTAAAGTGTGGTGTTTAGTAGATGCCAATAAATGGCTGACCTGTGCACATGCCGAATCATGTAACATTAGCTTAATGCTAAAAAGCCAGGTTACTATCACATTCTGTAACAGACAAATAATTTCATGTAGGCTAACGTTACCTCCCTGCTACCTCTGTCTTTTTCTCATTTCTCCTCCTCTTCTTTTCTCTTTTTTTTTCCCTGGGCACCTGACAGTTTTGGCCGTTTTGACATCTTCTGTTGATTTTTTGATGTGACGTCCAAAAAGAGTCATGATACGGGAAGGGAGGGGGCGCACCGTGCGGGGGGATGGGGGGGCGTAATGTTGTAACAAATAATATTTCTATTTAATAGGCTTTACTTTGCATTTTAATTAATGTGGGATTATTTTTTGTATTTAGAAATAATAGTACCAACTTTTTTTTCTTTTTTTTTCTCCAACATTTGTGGCACTGGCGTGGCGCCCCCTGATGGACGGCGCCCTTAGCATTTGCCTATACGGCCTATGCCACGGGCCGGCCCTGATTCCGTACGATACTTTATGCTCTATTCTAAGGGAGCTGCTGCCGTCATTGACTAGAATGAAGGGCGCCTAACAAAAGTTAAACGGGTGAATTTTGTTGGTTGCTGTGGCAGAAACCGGGCGGCTGGAAAGCAGGCCTACGCCCCTTTTCACGGCAAAGTTGAGATGTTTTAAGAGGGAATCGAACGTGGAAATATGCACTCCCTCACGCCGACTTCCCGGCTGGGGTGTGCACATTTGTACGTGCTGTGGAAACCTTGGCGACACACGCCTACACAACTTGGCCAGTGGGGCGGACGGCAGCAGTCGGTGGTGGTTGCGGCACATTAATGGCATCAGAGACTTAATGTCAGCAAGTACCTCTCCTGGGTTCCAATAATAAATTGAGTAATTCAATAATAGTCAAAGTCATTTTGTATCCTCTATGATGTTTACCTTTAGAAGCGCTTAAACCAAATATTACATACTTTTGTAAAGAAACTAATCTGGCTGTGAGCAGGCTACTGTATGAACACCAATCCATTTTCTACAGCTTGTCCCTTTCGGGGTCGCGGGGGGTGCTGGAGCCTATCTCAGCTGCATTCGGGCGGAAGGCGGGGTACACCCTGGACAAGTCGCCACCTCATCACAGAGCCATCACAGATATAGTGTGGAAGGATGCATATATGTTTAAAAGTTATTTCTTTTTACATAGCCATGTTTGAGCATCTAGTACTTTTCCTTTGTGTATTCTACCAGTCTCTCTTTGTCTTCAGATTGTCTGTTTTGTGTTTTACGTTGGAATGTGAAATACAACACCTACTCTTTCCTTATCAGTGGTGCGAGGGGGGTAGATGTGTGATAACCAAGTGGAAAAGTCAGATTTTTTTGATTTTTTTTGGATGGCCACAAACATGTTCACCATGTCAGTGACGATAGATGAAGATCTATAATCTAAGATCTATAATCTATTCTTTTCTCAAAGGGTTTTCTTTGTGTGAAAAGAAGTTGTTTTTTCCCTTGGAATGCCAGATCAACTAAAGCAGCCGCTATGAATGTATTGGTTAAGCTGATCTAAAGCTTTGGTATAAACTTGAAAATATTCCAATTCTGTCTTGATGGTCCTTCTTACTCAGCATATATGTCATCAAAAGAACTTGGGATTGACCAGTAAATTAGATTCCCTTGGAGGAAGAACTGGTCGACGCAAAAATTGACAACATTCACACACTAGGGTCAATTTAGTGTTGCCAATCAACCTATCCCCAGGTGCATGTCTTTGGAGGTGGGAGGAAGCCAGAGTACCCGGAGGGAACCCACGCAGTCACGGGGAGGACATGCAAACCCCACACAGAAAGATCCCGAGCCCAGGATCGAACCCAGCACTAACCCCTGTTCCACCGTGCTGCTGTATGAACACATTTTGTTGTTTTAAGTTATGTTACATTCATATTGGGGGTAAGCCACCTCTTCTAAAGTTTTATGTATCATTGCAGGGACTATCTTTTCACACGGCCTGAGCTCTATATCTCCACGGCCCTTGCCTGTTTTGGACACGTCTTCGTCATCTTCTTCCTGATGTAGTACCACTCAGTGTGCAGTTCTCGGACTCCGCAGCCTTGACCGCCCTAAACACTTCATCCCACTCAACCCTCTTCGCTTCGCTGACAACAGCAGAAAAAGCCCCTCCCACTCTTTGGTGGTGAATTCTGATTGGGCAGAGAGTTGGATCTTAATTTCAATATGGGGGAGTCAACACGTGGGCTCAGTTCCAGGTATCTTCACTGTTGGAGGGTGGTTAACAGAGTCTATCGTGGTTCCCAACTACCGTTTGCTACCACACAGAAACATGAAATCATTTATTAAAGACCGCATTTTCTCCGACTTAACATTTTGCTTGTTTCACTAGACAACATTGTTCATTTTATATTTGTCATATCTTTGTTACGCGGGACAATAGGACATCTAAATAAGCCAGATTGTAGCCAAAGGCTCATTTCCATCGGTCATGGCTCCCACTTATTTATCGATCTGGTGAGTTGTATTTTTCATACTCTTATTTTTTTTGCCAATGGTGAAAGTAGTGCAAAAAAGCTGGTGTCCCCTGGTCGACCCATGTAAACAAGGCTCGAGGCTATAAGGTATGCTACGAGCTACTTTGCTAAGGTTGTAACAAATTATATTACCGACTGGTCCACTGCCGAACACATTAGGCACCGATCCAATTAAAAGTAGTTTTTAGGAAAATCATTCTATATTTTGCCGGAGGACGGTGATGCTGTTGTCTTACAGTAGAAGGCTAAGCTGGCTACACAACAAATTGAGCTAATGTATCATTTACACATTTATAACACACTGTTATTGGGTCTAGTGCAGTGGTTTCTTAACCTCGTTGGAGGTACCGAACCCCACCAGTTTCATATGCGCATTCACCGAACCCTTCTTTAATGAAAAATAAAATGTTGTTTTTTTCCAAATCTAAGACAAAATTATATGTTTTTGGTAACACTTAAGTATGGGGAACATATTCTAAGTAACAAAGACTTAATTTAGTTATTTGGACACTAGGGGAACATATTCTAAGTAACAAAGACTTAATTTAGAGTTATTTGGTTAGGGTCAGGGTTAGAGGGTTAGGGCCAGGGTTATAATAAGGCCGTGCCGAATAAGGCATTAATTAGTACTAGTTAAGAGCCAATATGTTACTAATTTGCATGTTAATAAGCAACTAATTAATGGTGAATATGTTCCCCATACTAAAGTGTTACCATGTTTTATTACTGGTGCACAAAATGAAGCGTGCATGAACATCACCTTGTTCAAACAACAAAACCAACACAGTGCATAAACTCACAACAAATTACACACCTGCAAATCAGTCTGACTTCTGCTGTTGCCGTATCCGTAATACGCCGATAGGGAGAAGTTTGTATTTACACGATAGTCGGGTGTGTTTTGACCTCCGCCGAACCCCTAAGGCCGACTCACTGAACCCCTAGGGTTCGATCAAACCCAGGTTAAGAACCACTGGACTAGTGGATCCTTTGCTGAACCCCTCGACTACCCTTTTACGTACTCAACTAACTCAAGTAGGGCCTTATTCTCCGGTTTGCACGTAAGTTTTTTTATGCGCTTCTATTTACACACATTTCTCTTATTCGTGTTCTTGAAGTTTAATGATCCTCTCCTTTGTTTCAACTGACATTTTCCGTGTTGGAGCCATGATTCCTGTCAATTCACCAGGTGCAACAGCTCCCACCCCCCAAGGTGTGAACACTCCAACCAGGCATTAAACTGGAAGAAAGTGTGGCTCATTCAGACCCGGCTCGAGGTCCTTTGACGGTGGACTTTGTTCAAACCACTACAGCCACTACAAACGCAAGACCATGAACGACTTTGACTATCTCAATCTTATCTTATAGACTTATTCCAGCTTCAAAAGTAGGCGCAAGAGAATTGAAGTCGATGGGAGAAGACCCATGACAGGAAACTGCTTGCTCCACCCAGAGTGTGTATCTTGGATGAAAGCGCCCATTGACATACCTAAGTTGAGTGGTAGACTCCTGCGCACCTTTTTTCACTTACAGAGGCCCCTAAAAACAAAAAACAACTTCTCTTAACTATTAGTACCTGCTAATCTCCGACCCCCTTCAGCCGATCAGCTGCTACTGACGGTCCCTGACACAAGGCTGAAGCTTAGAGGTGACAGAGCTTTCGCCGCTGCTGCTCCCAAGCTCTGGAACGACCTACCTCTGAGTGTCTCTCTTCCTGTTTTTAAATCTCTCTTAAAAACATACTTTTATTCCATGGCTTTTAACACTGAGTGATATCCATCCTGCAATGGCACCCCATAATACACCTGCTGTGAGCCTGTTTTTATGTTTTATTCATTTTATTTTTATCGTGTTCTGATTGTGTTGTGTTGTGTTTGCTCGGTTCTCGTATTATCTTTTAACCTGCCCATTGCACAGCACTTTGGCTACCCCTGTGGTCAATTTCAAATGTGCTTTATAAATAAAGTTGATTTGATTTGATAACGCGCATTTTGGGTTCTGTAGAAGTCCCGCAAAGTTGAACTCAAACCGTAGAGACATTGAACAGATATTTATAAAACAATCTTGCCTTCCTACATGCTTCCTCCTATTTTTAAATGATTTAAATCCGGTTGTGGCACAACAATCATGTCCACCATGAAACTGGCACAAGTCACTACACTAACTTTCAGCCTCATCTGAAGTAAAAAAAAGTGCCTTATGACTTACCTTTTATGACTTGTGGGAATGTGCCTTCATTTGTAAAGAAGTTGCTCCGACTGTGTGCAAAGATTAGTCCTGCTTCAGCCACAACCTTTCACAGGATTTTCTGAAAAATATACTTTTAATGGCTGTTAGAATAATTATGGATAAGTTATCACACAACTCTTATGGTTAAAGGCCGTTGCTATAGTTATTATCAATTGTGCTGAAGTTGTACTTTTCCATCTGTGCAAAGACACAACTTGTGGTCTTGCTTTGCGAGTTGTCTCGTGTCAGCAGTTTGGTTCCAGACCCTGCCTGCTGACAGCCAAGGATGGACATCGAGTACCTCGACACAGACAAAACAGAGCCAGGCCGAAATCACGAGTGTCAGCACATTTCCATTCTGAATAATCACGTATTGTGTCTACTGGGGGCTGCTTGCATTACCCCTCCCTTTAGAAGCAGCCTCAGGGATGTGAACTAGGGACCTCCTGAATAAATAGTCGAGCACGTCCATAGTGGATCTAACATAATAGTGTGAGAGTCCAGTCCATAGAGGATCTAACATAATAGTGTGAGAGTCCAGTCCATAGTGGATCTAACATAATAGTGTGAGAGTCCAGTCCATAGAGGATCTAACATAATAGTGTGAGAGTCCAGTCCATAGTGGATCTAACATAATAGTGTGAGAGTCCAGTCCATAGAGGATCTAACATAATAGTGTGAGAGTCCAGTCCATAGTGGATCTAACATAATAGTGTGAGAGTCCAGTCCATAGTGGATCTAACATAATAGTGTGAGAGTCCAGTCCATAGTGGATCTAACATAATAGTGAGAGTCCAGTCCATAGTGGATCTAACATAATAGTGAGAGTCCAGTCTATAGTGGATCTAACATAATAGTGAGAGTCCAGTCCATAGTGGATCTAACATAATAGTGTGAGAGTCCAGTCCATAGTGGATCTAACATAATAGTGAGAGTCCAGTCTATAGTGGATCTAGCATAATAGTGTGAGAGTCCAGTCCATAGTGGATCTAACATAATAGTGAGAGTCCAGTCTATAGTGGATCTAACATAATAGTGAGAGTCCAGTCCATAGTGGATCTAACATAATAGTGAGAGTCCAGTCCATAGTGGATCTAACATAATAGTGAGAGTCCAGTCTATAGTGGATCTAACATAATAGTGAGAGTCCAGTCCATAGTGGATCTAACATAATAGTGTGAGAGTCCAGTCCATAGTGGATCTAACATAATAGTGAGAGTCCAGTCTATAGTGGATCTAACATAATAGTGAGAGCCCAGTCCATAGTGGATCTAACATAATAGTGTGAGAGTCCAGTCCATAGTGGATCTAACATAATAGTGAGAGTCCAGTCTATAGTGGATCTAACATAATAGTGAGAGTCCAGTCCATAGTGGATCTAACATAATAGTGAGAGTCCAGTCCATAGTGGATCTAACATAATAGTGAGAGTCCAGTCTATAGTGGATCTAACATAATAGTGAGAGTCCAGTCCATAGTGGATCTAACATAATAGTGAGAGTCCAGTCCATAGTGGACCTAACATAATAGTGAGAGTCCAGTCTATAGTGGATCTAACATAATAGTGAGAGTCCAGTCCATAGTGGATCTAACATAATAGTGTGAGAGTCCAGTCCATAGTGGATCTAACATAATAGTGAGAGTCCAGTCTATAGTGGATCTAACATAATAGTGAGAGTCCAGTCCATAGTGGATCTAACATAATAGTGTGAGAGTCCAGTCCATAGTGGATCTAACATAATAGTGTGAGAGTCCAGTCCATAGTGGATCTAACATAATAGTGTGAGAGTCCAGTCCATAGTGGATCTAACATAATAGTGAGAGAGTCCATTCCATAGTGGATCTAACATAATAGTGAGAGTCCAGTCCATAGTGGATCTAACATAATAGTGTGAGTCCAGTCCATAGTGGATCTAACATAATAGTGTGAGAGTCCAGTCCATAGTGGATCTAACATAATAGTGAGAGTCCAGTCTATAGTGGATCTAACATAATAGTGAGAGTCCAGTCCATAGTGGATCTAACATAATAGTGTGAGAGTCCAGTCCATAGTGGATCTAACATAATAGTGAGAGTCCAGTCTATAGTGGATCTAGCATAATAGTGTGAGAGTCCAGTCCATAGTGGATCTAACATAATAGTGAGAGTCCAGTCTATAGTGGATCTAACATAATAGTGAGAGTCCAGTCCATAGTGGATCTAACATAATAGTGAGAGTCCAGTCCATAGTGGATCTAACATAATAGTGAGAGTCCAGTCTATAGTGGATCTAACATAATAGTGAGAGTCCAGTCCATAGTGGATCTAACATAATAGTGTGAGAGTCCAGTCCATAGTGGATCTAACATAATAGTGAGAGTCCAGTCTATAGTGGATCTAACATAATAGTGAGAGTCCAGTCCATAGTGGATCTAACATAATAGTGTGAGAGTCCAGTCCATAGTGGATCTAACATAATAGTGAGAGTCCAGTCTATAGTGGATCTAACATAATAGTGAGAGTCCAGTCCATAGTGGATCTAACATAATAGTGAGAGTCCAGTCCATAGTGGATCTAACATAATAGTGAGAGTCCAGTCTATAGTGGATCTAACATAATAGTGAGAGTCCAGTCCATAGTGGATCTAACATAATAGTGAGAGTCCAGTCTATAGTGGATCTAACATAATAGTGAGAGTCCAGTCCATAGTGGATCTAACATAATAGTGTGAGAGTCCAGTCCATAGTGGATCTAACATAATAGTGAGAGTCCAGTCTATAGTGGATCTAACATAATAGTGAGAGTCCAGTCCATAGTGGATCTAACATAATAGTGTGAGAGTCCAGTCCATAGTGGATCTAACATAATAGTGTGAGAGTCCAGTCCATAGTGGATCTAACATAATAGTGAGAGAGTCCATTCCATAGTGGATCTAACATAATAGTGAGAGTCCAGTCCATAGTGGATCTAACATAATAGTGTGAGTCCAGTCCATAGTGGATCTAACATAATAGTGTGAGAGTCCAGTCCATAGTGGATCTAACATAATAGTGAGAGTCCATTCCATAGTGGATCTAACATAATAGTGTGAGAGTCCAGTCCATAGTGGATCTAACATAATAGTGTGAGAGTCCAGTCCATAGTGGATCTAACATAATAGTGAGAGTCCAGTCCATAGTGGATCTAACATAATAGTGTGAGAGTCCAGTCCATAGTGGATCTAACATAATAGTGTGAGAGTCCAGTCCATAGTGGATCTAACATAATAGTGTGAGAGTCCAGTCCATAGTGGATCTAACATAATAGTGTGAGAGTCCAGTCCATAGAGGATCTAACATAATAGTGTGAGAGTCCAGTCCATAGTGGATCTAACATAATAGTGTGAGAGTCCAGTCCATAGTGGATCTAACATAATAGTGAGAGTCCAGTCTATAGTGGATCTAACATAATAGTGAGAGTCCAGTCCATAGTGGATCTAACATAATAGTGTGAGAGTCCAGTCCATAGAGGATCTAACATAATAGTGTGAGAGTCCAGTCCATAGTGGATCTAACATAATAGTGTGAGAGTCCAGTCCATAGTGGATCTAACATAATAGTGAGAGTCCAGTCTATAGTGGATCTAACATAATAGTGAGAGTCCAGTCCATAGTGGATCTAACATAATAGTGTGAGAGTCCAGTCCATAGTGGATCTAACATAATAGTGAGAGTCCAGTCTATAGTGGATCTAGCATAATAGTGTGAGAGTCCAGTCCATAGTGGATCTAACATAATAGTGAGAGTCCAGTCTATAGTGGATCTAACATAATAGTGAGAGTCCAGTCCATAGTGGATCTAACATAATAGTGAGAGTCCAGTCCATAGTGGATCTAACATAATAGTGAGAGTCCAGTCTATAGTGGATCTAACATAATAGTGAGAGTCCAGTCCATAGTGGATCTAACATAATAGTGTGAGAGTCCAGTCCATAGTGGATCTAACATAATAGTGAGAGTCCAGTCTATAGTGGATCTAACATAATAGTGAGAGTCCAGTCCATAGTGGATCTAACATAATAGTGTGAGAGTCCAGTCCATAGTGGATCTAACATAATAGTGAGAGTCCAGTCTATAGTGGATCTAACATAATAGTGAGAGTCCAGTCCATAGTGGATCTAACATAATAGTGAGAGTCCAGTCCATAGTGGATCTAACATAATAGTGAGAGTCCAGTCTATAGTGGATCTAACATAATAGTGAGAGTCCAGTCCATAGTGGATCTAACATAATAGTGAGAGTCCAGTCCATAGTGGATCTAACATAATAGTGTGAGAGTCCAGTCCATAGTGGATCTAACATAATAGTGAGAGTCCAGTCTATAGTGGATCTAACATAATAGTGAGAGTCCAGTCCATAGTGGATCTAACATAATAGTGAGAGTCCAGTCCATAGTGGATCTAACATAATAGTGTGAGAGTCCAGTCCATAGTGGATCTAACATAATAGTGAGAGTCCAGTCTATAGTGGATCTAACATAATAGTGAGAGTCCAGTCCATAGTGGATCTAACATAATAGTGTGAGAGTCCAGTCCATAGTGGATCTAACATAATAGTGAGAGTCCAGTCTATAGTGGATCTAACATAATAGTGAGAGTCCAGTCCATAGTGGATCTAACATAATAGTGAGAGTCCAGTCCATAGTGGATCTAACATAATAGTGAGAGTCCAGTCTATAGTGGATCTAACATAATAGTGAGAGTCCAGTCCATAGTGGATCTAACATAATAGTGTGAGAGTCCAGTCCATAGTGGATCTAACATAATAGTGAGAGTCCAGTCTATAGTGGATCTAACATAATAGTGAGAGTCCAGTCCATAGTGGATCTAACATAATATTGTGAGAGTCCAGCCCATAGTGGATCTAACATAATAGTGTGAGAGTCCAGTCCATAGTGGATCTAACATAATAGTGAGAGAGTCCAGTCCATAGTGGATCTAACATAATAGTGAGAGTCCAGTCCATAGTGGATCTAACATAATAGTGAGAGTCCAGTCCATAGTGGATCTAACATAATAGTGAGAGAGTCCAGTCCATAGTGGATCTAACATAATAGTGTGAGAGTCCAGTCCATAGTGGATCTAACATAATAGTGAGAGTCCAGTCCATAGTGGATCTAACATAATAGTGAGAGTCCAGTCCATAGTGGATCTAACATAATAGTGAGAGAGTCCAGTCCATAGTGGATCTAACATAATAGTGAGAGAGTCCAGTCCATAGTGGATCTAACATAATAGTGTGAGAGTCCAGTCCATAGTGGATCTAACATAATAGTGTGAGAGTCCAGTCCATAGTGGATCTAACATAATAGTGTGAGAGTCCAGTCCATAGTGGATCTAACATAATAGTGAGAGAGTCCATTCCATAGTGGATCTAACATAATAGTGAGAGTCCAGTCCATAGTGGATCTAACATAATAGTGTGAGTCCAGTCCATAGTGGATCTAACATAATAGTGTGAGAGTCCAGTCCATAGTGGATCTAACATAATAGTGAGAGTCCAGTCTATAGTGGATCTAACATAATAGTGAGAGTCCAGTCCATAGTGGATCTAACATAATAGTGTGAGAGTCCAGTCCATAGTGGATCTAACATAATAGTGAGAGTCCAGTCTATAGTGGATCTAGCATAATAGTGTGAGAGTCCAGTCCATAGTGGATCTAACATAATAGTGAGAGTCCAGTCTATAGTGGATCTAACATAATAGTGAGAGTCCAGTCCATAGTGGATCTAACATAATAGTGTGAGAGTCCAGTCCATAGTGGATCTAACATAATAGTGAGAGTCCAGTCTATAGTGGATCTAGCATAATAGTGTGAGAGTCCAGTCCATAGTGGATCTAACATAATAGTGAGAGTCCAGTCTATAGTAGATCTAACATAATAGTGAGAGTCCAGTCCATAGTGGATCTAACATAATAGTGAGAGTCCAGTCCATAGTGGATCTAACATAATAGTGAGAGTCCAGTCTATAGTGGATCTAACATAATAGTGAGAGTCCAGTCCATAGTGGATCTAACATAATAGTGTGAGAGTCCAGTCCATAGTGGATCTAACATAATAGTGAGAGTCCAGTCTATAGTGGATCTAACATAATAGTGAGAGTCCAGTCCATAGTGGATCTAACATAATAGTGTGAGAGTCCAGTCCATAGTGGATCTAACATAATAGTGAGAGTCCAGTCTATAGTGGATCTAACATAATAGTGAGAGTCCAGTCCATAGTGGATCTAACATAATAGTGAGAGTCCAGTCCATAGTGGATCTAACATAATAGTGAGAGTCCAGTCTATAGTGGATCTAACATAATAGTGAGAGTCCAGTCCATAGTGGATCTAACATAATAGTGAGAGTCCAGTCCATAGTGGATCTAACATAATAGTGAGAGTCCAGTCTATAGTGGATCTAACATAATAGTGAGAGTCCAGTCCATAGTGGATCTAACATAATAGTGTGAGAGTCCAGTCCATAGTGGATCTAACATAATATGAGAGTCCAGTCTATAGTGGATCTAACATAATAGTGAGAGTCCAGTCCATAGTGGATCTAACATAATAGTGTGAGAGTCCAGTCCATAGTGGATCTAACATAATAGTGTGAGAGTCCAGTCCATAGTGGATCTAACATAATAGTGTGAGAGTCCAGTCCATAGTGGATCTAACATAATAGTGAGAGAGTCCATTCCATAGTGGATCTAACATAATAGTGAGAGTCCAGTCCATAGTGGATCTAACATAATAGTGTGAGTCCAGTCCATAGTGGATCTAACATAATAGTGTGAGAGTCCAGTCCATAGTGGATCTAACATAATAGTGAGAGTCCATTCCATAGTGGATCTAACATAATAGTGTGAGAGTCCAGTCCATAGTGGATCTAACATAATAGTGTGAGAGTCCAGTCCATAGTGGATCTAACATAATAGTGAGAGAGTCCATTCTGATATATGTTCTTCACAGAAAATGAGCCAAAGTCAGTGAGTCTCAGTTTGAAAAATTAATTAATTGTATCATTTTTCTTTCACTCAACAATGAAAAGGGGTCCCACAGACCCGAACACCACATGAGGGTTAAATAAAGGCTAAATAAATCAATAAACTCCGCCTCTGGAAACGTCTTATTTTGAAAGGGAGCCAGCAAGGGGCTGGAAGATGGTCTGCAAAACTAAATCTATGCAATATTGTGACCGAAGAACCACCAGGAAGTATTTTCCAGCAGAGGTCACTGAAGGAAGTGCATACGTTGTTTTGGCGCCAAAATAAAATCCGTCGCACAACCGAGCCAACAGGTTGGAATGTAAATAGAACACGTTAATTGAGACGGTCCTCGTGTCTAAAGAAACGACGCCTGGACGGGAGAAGGTTCCAGCGTCTTCCACGCTCCCTTCCTTAGACCCTCAGGCACGGGCGATGGCGAGTGCAGGCTGCGCTCGCTCGGCTCTTTGTGTCGCGCGGGGGGTGGGGGGGGGGAAGGGAGGCCAGCGGGCGCAGAAGCCCGAGCGTCGTCACACGCGTTCGAATCCAAACAACTCGCGGCTTCGCGGCGCTTTGTCGCCGCCGTCCCACACCGAACACCTGTCCTTTGGCGGCAGGGATCAGAGAGAGATCAGACGGCGAGCGGCGCCACCGAGGAAGAAGGGGAAGGAAGCCGTGGCTCGTAAACAACATGGCTGCTCCGCTCACGGACAATGTGTTGACTCTCACAGCGAGCAGCTGACACACACCACGGAACCACATGAATGTCCACCATGTGCACAATACTTATATTTCTACTAACCCCGTTTCCATATGAGTTGGGAAATGGTGTTAGATGTAAATA
Source organism: Entelurus aequoreus (assembly GCF_033978785.1). NCBI lineage: Eukaryota > Metazoa > Chordata > Actinopteri > Syngnathiformes > Syngnathidae > Entelurus > Entelurus aequoreus. The sequence continues at coordinate 35,377,657 of NC_084756.1, read as the reverse complement.
TAAACAGAATACAATGATTTGCAAATCCTTTTCAAGCCATATTCAGTTGAATATGCTACAAAGACAACATATTTGATGTTCAAACTCATAAACATTTTTTTTTGTGCAAATAATAATTAACTTTAGAATTTGATGGCAGCAACACGTGACAAAGAAGTTGGGAAAGGTGGCAATAAATACTGATAAAGTTGAGGAATGCTCATCAAACACTTATTTGGAACATCCCACAGGTGAACAGGCTAATTGGGAACAGGTGGGTGCCATGATTGGGTATAAAAGTAGACAAACAAGGATGGGGCGAGGGTCACCACTTTGTCAACAAATGCCTGAGCAAATTGTTGAACAGTTTAAGAACAACCTTTCTCAAGCAGCTATTGCAAGGAATTTAGGGATTTCACCATCTACGCTCCGTAATATCATCAAAGGGTTCAGAGAATGTGGAGAAATCACTGCACGTAATGCCTGGTTCACACCAACGGCGCCGTCATTTTTGTCAATTTTTCCACGAATATCCCGATCTCCGAAGTAATGTTGTGCTTTGATACGCTCTGATACGAATTAGTTGCCGCTTTGTTACCGTTCCTCACGATTTGATGCCGCTTTGATACGTTTTATTACGCTTTATTGAACATTATTACGCTTTGATGCGATCCTGACGCTTTAAATCAGGCTCCCTGACACCATTATCAAGCTCTGTTGTGCATTGTTACAACAAAAATAAGAAACAAATGTGGAAAAACTCAGTATACTAAGTTTTCCCCACATTTTTTTGGATTTATCTATTTATTTGATTTCTCTTTTTGTTTTATTATATACAGGATAAAACACATAATGTAATAAAAAAGAGAAATATGATTAACAAATAAGTAAAAAAAAAAAGTGAAAAACTCAGTATACTGTTTTCCACACATTTTTTATATTCATTTATTTTTTCAATTTCTCTTTTTTCCCCGTTATTATGTTTATTATTTACTAGGTTTTATATCTTCATTTCTTTGTCATCTTAATAAATATCTATCTTTCATTTCTTATGCTAGTTGACAACTATAAAAGGCATTTCTTTTAAACGTAACATATTCTCTTTATTATTAACATTTTCATACAGAAAAATGATAGACAGTAATGTCAAACTGCAACATCAAACAGCAGAAGTACAGAAACAATGATCATCGTATAAAAAAGGCAATGATGCAAAAGGGAATGGATTTTTTAAAACCGTTTAAAAAATGTTGGCGCACTTGCCGCATGTCCCGCTTCACTACAAGCTTTCCCACCATCCATTAGGACCCTCACGCTTTAATCAGGCTTTGTTACGCTTTAACGCCGCTTTGCATGCCGCTTTAAAGCGCCGTTGGTGTGAACCTAGCATAAGCAGCTAAGCCCGTGACCTTCCATCCCTCAGGCTGTACTGCATCAACAAGCCACATCAGTGTGTAAAGGATATCACCGCATGGGCTCAGGAACACTTCAGAAACCCACTGTCAGTAACCACAGTTGGTCGCTACATCTGTAAGCGCAAGTTAAAACTCTCCTATGCAAGGCGAAAACCGTTTATCAACAACACCCAGAGACACCGTCGGCTTCGCTGGGCCTGAGCTCATCTAAGATGGACTGATACAAAGTGGAAAAGTGTTCTGTGGTCTGACGAGTCCACATTTCAAATTGTTTTTGGAAACTGTGGACGTCGTGTCCTCCGGACCAAAGAGGAAAAGAACCATCCGGATTGTTATAGGCGCAAAGTGTAAAAGGCAGCATGTGTGATGGTATGGGGGTGTATTAGTGCCCAAGACATGGGTAACTTACACATCTGTGAAGGCACCATTAATGCTGAAAGGTACATACAGGTTTTGGAGCAACATGTTGCCATCCAAGCAACGTTACCATGGACGCCCCTGCTTATTTCAGCAAGACAATGCCAAGCCACGTGTTACATCAACGTGGCTTCATAGTAAAAGAGTGTGGGTACTAGACTGGCCTGCCTGTAGTCCAGA